>NW_017136308.1:1246601-1301374 GCF_001652005.2 Ceratina calcarata | reverse complement strand
TACTTTTGCTCTATTGTGCTGCAAGTTTACATTGATTTCATGATTTACTAGGTTTATGTGCAATGTGTGCTTGCCCTTCCACCACTATTTTTCATATAGTAGCAGTAGCGGGACGTACAGTGAGGATTATTGTTGAAGATCACGCATTTTTATAGGCGTTGATGTAGAATCGGACAATACGTATTCGGTAGTAGAGGGGAAAGCGTAGAAATCACATATAGGAGAACGCTGATACGTCGTTGGTCAACAGCAATTGGCTCCCCATATATGTATTTAAATAATAAACTTATGAGCGAAACTTGACAACTGTTACTACGATTTCATTACTTTCTAGTTCTCAATTTGACAAAAATATAATTGTTTTATTTAAATTTAGTTGAATATTGTTTATAATTATGATGATAATAAGTAAATGGGGAACTTGACGTCTTTCGTTGATTTCACAACTTTCAGGTGCTTCTTTTCACAAGGCTATAATATTTATTATATTATTGCTACTTAAAATTATGAACGAAAGCAATGTAAGAAGGATTTTATTGAAATAGGTACCAGATATCTCAAACTTGCCCATTTCTTTACAGTTTTATGAAAGGGTTAATTTTTTGGAGTTTATTAATTCATTTATATTTATATCTCTATTACTATATTTACTATATATATATTACTATTATTGTTATATATTCTATTTTGGAAAAAGAATTAGCTGGGCAAACGGATAACAGAACAGGGATGCCAGTGAGACGCATACCGGAAGAACATTAGTTTTTTTTTTAGAGGTTTATATTCAGTTTTACATAAAAATGGTTAATACTGTTTCTTCTTTGTATGTACATGGACATATCCTCTGATATGTAGTTTTGTTAACAGTACTATTGACGATGGACATAGAAAGTTTACGCATAAAATTGACGACTCGTAAAATTCACTTCTATGCTACTCAGACAACGCGTTACAGGTATAACGTACATTGATACTTTTGTAATTAAATAAACGTTGGATACATAACATCACACAAGTCTTTGACGAACTGATTAACAATATTAATATATAAAATTATAACAATATAATAATAAAAGTTCAATTGGTAAAAGTTAATATACGCATATAAAAAACAAGAGATAAAACGTAATATCATGAAGTAAATTTTAGAACGTGTAAAAGTTTGTCAATTTTTAAACATCTTTGAGACCTGCTGTGCAGAGCTTGGCAGAAATTTATAAAATACGTTTGAACCTACAGATTTGTAAATAATAATCGGAAGATAATAATGGCACTTTGCACACATTTGAGGGTGCACACGTTCTATTGATTATAGTTAAACGCAAAGGAACTAAAATATATTTACCTACAAGAAATCTTCCGTGGATGTTACCGTAGCCTCTATTAGCAGGCCGAAATCTAATTCAGTCAGACTAGCTGCAAAATGAAAATTTCGTAATTGAAGTGAATCACACGATCGTATTATAATTTGAATTATTACCTTTAGCCGTGAGCAGATCGAGGAACGTGTCCAGAGGAGATAAACGATCCGCTGACGGGAACGCAGCCAGACCTGTAGGCATCAATTTTTGTTTAACAAGACACAGGTGCGAATCCTCTTTTCAGACTTACCGTTATGGTGATTTCTTTGCTGCAACGTTCTGCCACGATTCTGGCATACTTCGCCAGACAAAATATTCGCTGCGTGTTCGCGAGCTCTTAACATGAAGCTTACAGGATGTAGCCACTGATTCAAAAGCCTCTTGGCTCTTGATCTCGGTAGCAAAGACAGCAAAGTTAGCTTACGAACGACGTTTTCCTTTGTGTCGCTGATGTCTGTAAAATTAATCCGATCAAACCTTGAATACGAAAGGAGAATAAGAAAAGGAAATGAATTACGTACCAGCCATAATAATTTTACTGACATCGACTTGTAACTCGAATACTGATCGTTGTACATACTGGAGAAACATTGAATATTTTAATGTTCTGTACCCAAGATAAGTAAAGAATGACGTGAATCCCTGTGGTGCCGGGAACGCGATACTTTCGATAGCTCGCCTGTAACGCTCTAACAATACGAACAATAACCATCGTCTCGCTTCATCCAATTGGTCACTGGAATCACACCTAAACTTTACTACAATCCATCCGCAACTGCTGTTCACATGCTACACGACTTAATTTACCGTTAATAATTCACTTACACGAGGATGAAGCCGCGTTCCTGTTCTATCCGCGGATCGACGCTGGCAGCGCGGCAAAGGATTTGGCAAAGGGCTCGCGAAGTTTCTAACTGCGCTGCTACGTGTCTCGTTGCCATCGCGTGAACATGCAACGGAGTACAAGATCCCTGAACATGCGTTACCGACGTCTGGATTCCGTGTTTCAGTAAGTACATGGATAACTCGCGTAAATTCACGGATACGATATGTTCCTGCTTAGAAGCTGTACAGCTCTCCGTCTCGTTAAATGGTAAAACCGAATCTAATAGTTTACTGCTACGACTACTCGTTAAATCTCCGAGGGATACCGTAGCCACGACTAATCTGCAATATTGTTAGATCAATCGTTATTCACAGGTGATAATGTTACAAGTACGGGTATTATTATTGAGATTAAAACACAGATTTGTTAATAACAATAATTGTTACCCTCCGCTCGGAGACATCGGGGTACTGGATCTAGACAGTGCTTCAGGCTGATAGCATGCCAGAGAGACTAACAATTTCTCAGCAATTTTGCTCGGTCTGAACCTCGTTTTGTCTCCGTTATTTTTACTAAGCTGATCCCACAATCTAGTCCACAGGTCGCTGCGATAAGGGATCAATCTTTGCTGCGGCGACAACAACATTACCGACGTGTTCCATAGTTTCTCGTGACTCAACGTTATACTCAGATCGTTCACTTTGATCTCGAAGCTCACGTACTCTTCCATAGTCGTAACAGGTAGCAAGGCCAATAGAGGTAGAGCGTCTGCCAATAAATTTTTTTGTACCAACGCGTACGAACCGCCGATCAGAATCTCTTGCATATATCGTACGAACTCCAACGATCTGGGTTTCTCTGCGATCGTGCATACTAATTCCGAAATAATATCTAGATCGTTTCTGTGACAGAGGAAGTAATGCAAGATTCCCAGCCGCACCTCTGCCGAACTTTCTTTACGGAACACTTCGATAAGGAAGTCGAATGAAATTGTTAATTGCACCAGATCCAGGGTGGGTAGATCTATTGTTAGTATGCTCGTATTAGATTGAGACGTATTACTTCCTTCCTGAGAAACCGGCTCGTACTTCTTTTTGTTTCCTTTGACATTACTCTCGAACTCGAGCAACGGTACCAAATAAGAAGAGCGAGGCGGGAGAGAAGTTAAAGGACCGCATAATATGTGGCAGCATGGTTCGTGATTCGTTCCAATTTCGAGCAGGTGAGTGAACAGACCTGGCGCGAGAACGATCATGTGATGATGTTCGTAGATCACGAAGGTCGGCCGTATAAGTTTTGCGCGGGACCATGGTATGCCTGGTATGACACAATGGATCACGCAGCTGTGATGGAGAAGCGTTACCGAATACGCGAAATGCACGGTGTTAGACTCGTTCAATGAATTAAGTACATGCTGTTGCGGTTTTACTGGACGGTACAGGTAATGGTGGCAAACACAGACCATTCCTTTAGAGTCACAGACCACTATAAGATCCAACGAGCAATCGTGAACCCTTAAAGGTATAACATCGTCCTCGTATGTTCCACAATTGGAAGAGGTCGACAGTTGAGGTAAATTCAATGGTATGTTCAACTGAAAAATGCTTTAAGATGCATCATACTGCAATATATTATTGGCAAACTGTAATATGTTACGTACCACAGTCTCGTGTGGTAATTCATCGTGGAACTGTAAACCACTGAGAGTCGGATTGGTTCTTACAGATTTATTTTCTTTGTCTTCTTCATTTTCAGAGACCACACTCACTGCCATTTTTCTATGGTGTATATGATACAGAACCTGATTTATCATATCCCATTGGGCCCAGATAAATGTTTTCACTAATGATTCAGATTTCAAGTCTTGTATCGAATAAAATTCTGGTACAGATGTATCAAATACTATGGTGTATATCATAATACCTGCACAATGAATCAATAGAAATTTAGCTATTGCAAGGACTACTCCAATAAGCATATACTTTATGTTAGCCTTACATTCTTGATGAATTAATAATAAAAATTTGTCCCATTGTCCATTTCCCTTTTCTTTATAAAGAAATTGTATTCTCACTTGTTTAAGTTTCTTTGTATTCAAATCGTGAACTTGAATTTCTTTCCCTTTCAATTCGACAATAAACGCTTCATACATTTCAACTTCATTATTTACATCCTGATCTGTTTCATCTGTGGTTTGCACAGATTCTGAACAAGAATCCACAGACACTTTATGCTTCGTCACATATCCAAAAGCTGTACGATTTTGATTAATTGTAGCTTGTACAATGTTTAATACTTCTGAGAATTGATGCAATACCTGCATTTCATTATTCAAGATTTTAATCATAGATTATTCAAGAAGATTTGAATATGAATAAAGTGTCATACTTGTAGCTTATCATTAATCCGGTCGTAATGGCCTATAACGGTATACCACTTGCTTATATCGTTCTCTACGATCTCTTCTGTCCATCCGACTAATAAAGACCCATCCTTCTCTTGACCCAGTAATTTCCACTGCTCGGCTAGAAACCAAACATTAATTTAAATGGCATTTGAAGGCTCTCTTTAAAAATTCAGTAAGGCTTGAGATTCTTACCTGAATGCGCTTTCTCTGGCAAAAGTAAACATAACTTGGCAGCAAGGTTGTCTATCATATCTATTCCTAAACTGTTTTTAATTTTAATTTAAAACAAACCGATTAAACGATTACTTTGTAAAGCACAATAAGTGACACACGTATTTTGACATTATCTGATCTGTCGTCTGCTATGGCTACCAGATACCAGACTACCAGCTGTGCAAATGCACGCGTAAATTTGACGCTAATGACGAAAACAATTTGATGACAAAGGAAGGGTAGTCGGAATTAAGGAGACAGTATCACGATCATAGAGATATTATAGATAGAGTACAGATGCCATAGGCTCGCCTGTAAGTGGAATTGATACGCTGTTAGAAAGAAAACGAAGTAGAAATTTACTACCTCTCTTTGTTTAACAGCAGCAGAGCGCATGCTCTGCATGCATACAGCGTACGTATTCGAACCCATATACACCTATATGAGTACTGCGCATGCGTCGGTAGAGAGAAAGAGGTAGTCATTCTATGGTCATTCTCGTGTTCCTCTCTCTTTCTATTTGCGACTCACGTTTGCAGTTGGCTTCTGTACTCTATGTATACTATCTCTATGATCACGATTGATCACGATCTTATAGGGTGTCCAGATAAGATTGTGGTATACGAAAATTATACATAGAATTTTATAAGTGGCATCATCTAATGGTCTGGACGAATTTTAGTTTGTCCCTTTCACTACTAAATGGCATCACTTGTCAGTTCTAAGAATATGCAAAATAGTCAGTATTGACAGAGATGAAAAGGTCCCCTCTCCAACTACGTCTACTTCCCCTCAAATAATGGACAGCGTGTAGTCAAAGTATTGAACACGTGTGGTGTGATTTGAGATTGTTGTCGACTGTTATTTCGTGATTACTTTACTTCTAAACCTCCTAAACTCACAATAAAGAATATCGTGATATTAAATAAACTAAAAACTAGACTGGTTGCAAAGAACAGACGTAAAGTAAGTATAAAAGCATCGCGTCTAAGCAGTAATTAGCGAATTGTTATTTTTAATTATTTTTACATTTTCATATAGCATGAACGAATTATTAAACGATAAGCGATTTGCGCACATAGCGCGAGATCCAAAATTTAAGAGGATTCCGAAAGCAGAGAGGAAGGTGAAAGTAGACAAAAGATTTCAAAGCATGTTCAGTGATAAGAAGTTCTCAATTAAATATACAATTGACAAACGAGGTAGACCCGTGAATCAGACGTCATCTGAAAATCTTAAGAAGTATTATGATTTACCTAGCAGCGAGGAAGAGGAGGATAGCAGAAATGAAGAACAGCAAGAGAGATTGAAACAGGAGAAGAAAAAGAAGTCTACGCCACATAAAAAGAAGGAAAAGATTAAAAGTAAAAACCTTCCGAACAATGAAATAGATGCTCATGAGGAAAGTGATTTGTCTGATAACTGTTTTTCGAGTAATGGGGAATTGCTTAGGATCAAACCAAGGGAAGAATGCGAGGATACAGATTCTCTTAAACAGAATAAAACAGAGTCTGAGACTGAATCAGATATAGATGATGAAAAGAGTGCAAGGAATTTAAAAGCAGATTTAAAAGAAAGCAGAAGACAATTAAATATCAGAGAAAAGAATGAATCTGGCCAGCTCACCGATAAAGTTAGAACGAAATTAAAAGATTTAAGTGTGAACTATGCAAGAGGTGAAGGAGTTTTAATGACGGACAGTTCTTCTGATGATGAAAGTTCTGAAGCTTCTGGTAATATACCTTTAATTATGAACGAATATATTATTGTGCATGGAAATGACTAAAATGATTTATCTTGGAATTAGACGGGGAAGAAATCGATCACAACTGGGGTGAATTGGATAAGGAAGCTGAGACAACGGATGAAATTACATGTAGATTAGCAGTTTGTAATATGGACTGGGACAGAATACGTGCTGTAGATTTAATGGTTTTATTTAACTCGTTCCTGCCTATCGGTGGTTTTATTCGTTCGGTTACTGTAAGAATTAATAATAACGAAGTTACACAGGTATCTTCGATCATTTTTACAGTGAAAATAATTTCAGATTTATCCATCAGAATTTGGTCTGGAACGTATGAAAGAGGAAGAAATTAAAGGACCGATAGAACTGACTGAAAACAACAAGGAGAGGGAAATCGAAGATGAGAGCGATGTACGTATTTAATATGTTATGTTTAGCAATATAAATAGAATAATTGAGCAATTATAGGGCGAAGAGGGCTCGTCGTATCACATGGAGAAATTAAGACAATACCAGCTTAATCGGTTAAAATATTATTATGCGGTTGTCGATTTTAATTCGGCCGAATCAGCGAATAAAATCTACACGGAATGCGATGGTACCGAATATGAATCCACAGCGACAAAATTGGATCTTAGATTTATTCCAGACGACATGGAATTCGATCAGGTATGTCGTTAAATCTGGAAGCATAACTAAAGTATATACATATTGTATATGAGATTGGATTTCTGATTTAAGACTCCCAAAGAGGTCTGCACCGAATTGCCAGAGCTTACGAAATATCAGCCAAGACTGTTTACAACGACAGCTCTGCAACAAGTTAAAGTAGAGTTAACGTGGGATGAAACGAATCCAGAGAGAGTAGAGCTAACGCAAAGATTGAATTCTGGAAAATTGGATGAAATCAATAAGGATGATTTACAAGCCTATTTAGCGACTGATTCAAGCGACAATGAATCAGGTATTTCTAATTTTCTTTAAGATTTAATACTTGTACTATATTTTATATTACTTGCTTATTATGACATTTTATATTAGCGGAAGAAAAAGAGGAATGTAAAGAAGATAAAAGCGATTCCGGAGGAGAGACGAATGTCGATCCAATCGAAAAGTATAAGGCGCTGTTGAAAGAAATACAGGAGAAGGAAGAGGCGAAACAAAAGAAGGACGTCGAGTTAGAATTCACCTGGGGTTGGGGTGCGAAGGAGAAAGCTGAGAAACTGGTACAGGAAAGATTGAAGAAGGAAGAGAACCTTACACCGTTCGAACAATATCTGGAGAAACGAAAAGCGAAGAAGAAAGCCAAACGGGAGGAGCGAAATAAATGTAAAAATCTGCAGAAGGATGCATTAGATTCTGATGGTTCAGAGATGCTTGATTCAGACCATAACGAAGTCGATGGTAAATCATCCCGTAAACAGAAAAATGGTACTAAAAATGAGAGCAACGCGTCATCTGATAACGAAGAGGAACGACGTAAAGCTGAATTGGAGCTGTTGCTGATGGACGAAAACGACAACGGTAAACAGCACTTCAATATGAAGAAAATCGAGGAAAGTGCTACGATGTCAAAATCTAAGCTGAAACGATTAAGTAAAAAGAAGAATGGTCAAGATCAATCGGCCGAAGACAATTTCGAAGTGAACGTGCAAGATCCAAGATTCAACGCGTTGTTTACGTCGCATCATTTCAATATCGATCCTGCTGATCCTCATTATAGGAGGACTAAAGGCACCGAGACTTTGATCAAAGAAAAATTAAAAAGGAGAGCTGAGAATGATCCCACTGATGTAAGTAAAAGTTATTTAGACTACCGAGGAGAAATTACTGTAGTAACTTAGACTCCAAACTATATTTTCTATCTTTTTATTAGGAAATACCAGCCAAAGAGACGAAGATAAAGCCTAATACAGAACTACAAGCATTAGTTAATTCAGTGAAACAGAAGAGTAAGAACATTACAAGACCAATAAAATAATTTGTTATCTACATGTGTATTTTTTTAATAAGCGAAGACTACTTCCAAAGCTTGGAATGTAGTTTATATATTCTAATAAATTGTTAAAGAAATGTACATACATATTCAATCGATCGCATTGAAGTATGGAGCATGTTTCTAATAAATTATTTAATTTTTACAAAGAAAAAGTGTTTCAATCAGAGAGAAAGACCTTTTTGAATATCGCTGTCGGCCATATATCTTACAACACTGCTGCCACTGCCAGATTTGGGTACGCGTTCGGCCATCCTACGTTTTCGTTTATTCCATGGCGTACACCTCCATTAAAGTAATTTTCCCCTCGTTCCCCACCCGTATGCGCTAGTAGCAGAATAACATCGTCAGCGGTCAGCCATTATCGTGAGATGTGAAAGATTTTCCCGTGTGAAATCGAATTAACCGAACAACTCGAGCTAGTTACTGCAATTTGAAAGAGGATTGCGAACACCGAGATGCATACGATCCCGGAATTGGGTACAAGCGTACCGGCATTCCTTGCCAAACTTTGGAAACTGGTGGAGGATCCTGAAACCGACGACCTTATTTGTTGGTCACCCGTGAGTACTTTTTATATTGTTATTTCCTTGGAATCTGCAGGTTTACAAGTGCAACGTGCACCCGAAATCTAAATAATAAACTTGGCACGTTTGGTTATGAAACAAGAAATGAAAACTCGTTATTCCTGATGATAATCATCATGCGATCGAACGCGTTAAACGTAAGCTAAACGTTGACCTCACATAGTGTACATTTTTACGTACACAATCTATATTTCATGTGCACTCGACGTATGTGTAATTTATTCCCTGCTTACTTGCACGATTATAATACGTTGCGTTCCATATTTTTACAATCATGCGTTCCGTCCTCGTATTATCAGGAATTTATGGCGAGGGAATCGTGACAACGGTCCTTTCCATTAATGATGTATTAATCGTAGGACTAACGTTTTTATAGATCACTCGTCTCGTAATCACGTTTATGGGTGTTTTTTATACGTTCGATCTATACGAGCGTTAATCGTAACGTAAACGTTTTGGACGAGCATCGAGCTTGCATACGTTTTAGGCATTTCACGTGTTCATTTTCATGTTATCATCAAAATAATACGAATTTCATGTAGATTCTATATGATATATGTAATATCGTTGTTTTATGTTAAGCGTTTGTTGTCAAACGTTTCTCTTCCGATAAAGTAAACACCGTCTAATTTTAACATTTTGTTTCTACAAAATGATTATAAAAATGAATAGCTACGTCGTTCGTTGCATTTAATTGTTTCGGTGTAAAGCAATCGGTTTTTTTATTATGTAAACTCAAATTGCTTAACTGATTGATACTTTTTTTATACCGGTTCGATGGTACTCGTTTCACATTCTTATCTGTATTACATAACACGGTTATTACATTCATTGTCAATTGCATTTAAACGTAATCATAAGAAACATTAACATCTTGCAAATTACTTGAGACAAGAGTTGATCACGGCAGGTGCACTTAATTTGTTTTAGAATGGAAGGAGTTTCTTCATTAGGAATCAGGCACAATTCGCTAGGGAATTGTTGCCTCATTATTACAAACATAATAATATGGCCAGCTTCGTTAGGCAATTGAATATGTGTAAGCAACAGTGTATAACATTTTAACGTGTTTATATGTGATAAAATAATAGTTACTGAACGCAAGAATCGACTTTCTAGATGGTTTTCACAAAAAGGTTTCCGTCGAGCTCGGCGGATTGAAATGTGACAGAGATGAAATGGAATTTGCACATCAGTTCTTTTGCAAAGGGCATCCGTATCTTGTAGAACATATTAAAAGAAAGGTATGCACCTCGAACTTATCATAAGTCCAAGAAATATGCGTGCAATTCCCGAATTTCCTCCGTCAGATCGCATCCAGTAAGGGACAAGATCCGGCGCTCACCCCTATTAAGCCAGAGTTGATGAACAAGATGCTTACCGAAGTGAGAAGTATGAGAGGTCGTCAAGAACACCTGGATTCTAGACTCGGGGCCATGAAGAGAGAGAACGAAGCGTTGTGGAGAGAATTAGCCATGCTGAGGCAAAAGCATCTTAAGCAACAGCAGATCGTGAATAAGCTTATACATTTCCTGGTCACTTTGGTGCAGCCATCGAGAAACGGTGGCCTCTCCGTTAAGAGGAGGTATCCTTTAATGATCGACGATTCGAACCGCCAACGTAGTAAACAGGCGAAAATGTCAAAGGTAATTAGATGAGTTCTATGGAACTTTTCTGTATCATCTGCTACAGCGAGTAATTTGTTGTTTGTTTTCAGCCGCAAGCCTCGCCTGCGGGACCTGTGATTCACGAGCTCGACGCATCAGAATCAGAACTTGATTCAGAGTACATCGTCGCAGAGTAAGCGATCATTTCTGTTATCTTCATTGGAAATTTTAATCTTTTAATCAATCGTTTGTTCCTGCGCACAGAATGTTAGAAGGGCACTCAAATCCTTCTGTCGAAAGTCCGAAAAACAGCAACACATCTATAATGGAAGACAGCAATATGGAAACGATTCATCTAGTCGATGATACTGTCCAATTGCAAGACGAAATACAGCTTGTCAATCCGCACGAAGTCGAGTCGAAGAAGAAACGCGGATGTAAGGGTAAAAAGAAGTAAGTTCCGTTAAATTCACCATTGTCTTTTACTTCGATCAGATGATTTTTGTTGAAGTAAGTGCCGCGTCATGTACAATCTTTCAAGTTTTTAATAATGAGATGGGGTCTTGCATGACAGATACAAAGAGATATCGTAGTCTCTTCTGTAAAGGAACATTTTTGCTTCTCCTTTTGCCGAGAGTAGGTAAATGATACAATTAAAGAAGAATCAGTATATAATTCTTTACGACATTCCAATTATTCCCATGCATGGAATGTAATAAACAATTAATGAAATTCGGTACCTTTCCCTTTTCGCTTTGATAAACAACGACATAGGGACATAAATTGTAACGTTTCTCATGTCACATGTCAATAACTTCATCTACGACATTTATTGCTAAAATTAAATCGCATGTTCATAATGGCATATCATGATATGATTATATACCCTGTTGAGAACAGAGAGTAAAAGATATATACATGTATATTCGTAAACGAGCACTTCTTTATAATTCGTAACATTGACTCAGTTCACGATTACTCATACCATTACAATTTAAATAGGAGGAAAAACAAGGTGCCTGTCAAAATTTTGATCCCATCGTTGGAGGATGGAGAAGAACCGAGGTTAACATTTTTCTCTTGTCTCGTCACTTGGTGTTGGTGTTCATACTTCTCTAGAGATTTGTTTTACTTACACGGTATCGCAATTCTGCTTAATTTCATTGATTTTGCATGAACGTACGGTAATATTGCGATAAGAATATCTCTTCTTTCAAAAAAGCATTTAAGCAGTTGACACTAAGATGATTCTTCTTTTCGTCTTTCAATCATGCAATAGATGCTTCCAGATTTGTAATTTTCGATCTACTAAAAGATGCATCTGAGGAAAGTTAAAGTTATACAGACGTTGTTCAAATGGCTAGCCACTTTTATGAGAGAAGTCTTGTTAATCCTTGGTTGAATCACAGTATTTCTCATACGATCTTATAGTTAGCTGCATCGTATTAATATCATTAACATTACTTTTTATTTACCGTTTCGCTCGTGTCTCCTATTACTTTCATTTCATTTTCATCTATTTTGTTACGAAAGGAATAGACTGGATAAGGATAGGATGTATAAATGCATGAATAGTTAGTCGTACAATTATAAATTTTTGTTGGTATACATTACGATTTATTCCATGCATGATCTAAATTATATGTGTAATTATGTTTGTACTTGTAGTTACTGTAATATTTCTCGTCCTAAATGACCTACGAATCGTAAATCAATCTTTTTATTAGAAACATTTTTAAGGAGAATCAAACTGAATTGACCACTAAGTCTTCGCCAGTATTTCAAGTAACACCAATTATCATTTACAGTGAAATATAAAAGAATGAGCACGTTTTAAACAGTTGATGTAATCAGAATTGATTGTACGAATAACATTCACTTATCATTAGAATTAACGATCGCTCTTTAACTTCCTTGTTCGTATTTCACGTATTACTGTGACACTATATTCTGTTATCTTCGTTGAGCAGCTCGCTTCCCATGAGAATTTACAAGAAATACCGCGTGTCTAAGAAAGACTAATAATCGTCTACCATAACAAGTATACTCTGCCACTTAGAAGCATGTTCTACTCTCACATAATACTCTTAGATTCATCTGTGTATGCTCGTGCAATACTTTCATCGGTCGGGATAACGTAGATCAAGAATGATTTGAAAGAAAGAGAGGCAGATCGTGTCGAAGCAACGATTCTTTAAAAGTTCAAGATAAATAAAGATTGGCAAACTGCTTGTCTCACTTTTTTTAGGGAAGAAACACATTTACTTGAAATACCACTAGAGGAAACCCCGGTGGCGATCGCATTGATGGAAAATAAGTCCGTGTCAAAGCCGGTCCCGGTGGCGACTGTGCGCAGCTCGAAACTCACTGCGATGGCAGCGAACATGAACAAGACCACTGACATGGAGCACGAGCTCGAGTTAGAACCAGCTACGGAGGAAGCGGAGGAAGATGTTCAAGAGAACGATCAGACGTTGGTGAAACTGGAGAATATATTGATAGTGCCGGAGATCATCAACGAAGAGGCCGAAGGTACCGTCATGGAGTACGACGAGAACAACGGGAACGATGAGGTCAGCCTTAACGAAGTCGAGTATGGGCAACCGAATAAAGGGGACGGTAACTCTGAACAAGATAGCAGCAAGGCGTGTTACTCGGATGGTGGCGGCGATAAAGTCGACGAGAGGAGGAAAGATGGCTGCAACGAGGCGAACGCAACCGGCTCGAAACATTTGTCTTTGAGTTGCGTTATTCCGAATGGCATCTCTGATGCTGCTTACAGGTTAGGATCAACGTAAGTTCAACGCAGACCATGGATCAGAATATATCTTGCGTCCAGCGCACGCACGATTCCATTATGCGCGGTGTGGTGGAAATCCTTAATCAGAAGTCAGAGGTGGGAGCCAACTAATTTATCACTTATTCAAATACCTTCTTCTCTTTTCGGAATTTTTGTTTGTGAGCTACACACCTTACTAATTAACGTGTGACTCTTTCTATTGTCAGATCTATACATTGGCGATCTAAAAGGTTGCCTTCGATCTAGGACTTTCACGATTATCCGTAAGAGCAATACGAAGAGTAAAAGAAACTCCTTGGTATCATCTTTTACATACTTTCCAAATTTCTTTAATTACTCTTTTTATACACGTGTGTCTAGTTCAGTTTTTTACGAGGACTTCAGAAAATCTAAGGTTCAACTTTGGTCGATCTTGATAGAGTCGATATTGTTCAGAATGAATGGAAACTTTGTCAATATGGATTCACGATGTATAACGTTCAGGATCGTTCGCAGCGATTGAATACCATATTTGTATCGTCTGTTTCCTTCAGAATAATCTTCCCTCTTCATTTAGCGAAGTTGTGAATTAGATTTTTGTCACGTGCTAGTAAAACTGTTATCAACCTTTGGTAATAGAAGTGGTACGATTACTAGATCCGGTCTGCTTCGTTTATAGTTGGTCAAGCGATGTAATTGTTGTTCCGTTAGTCTGTTCGTCTTGTTTATCTCTCGAAGGTCAATTTGGTTTGTGGATTTTTCTAAATACTCCGAAACTTGCTGCAAGATACTTAAAAGAATCGTGCACTGCAAAATTGCCAAAATCTTATTAGTATTTAAGAATACTAAAGAAGACATTGTCAACATCTTTTATGTAAACTTATTCATTAATTGATTGCACGAGCTCTGGTTATGTATAGAGCAATCTTTTTTTCACGAAAGCATATTCACTAACTATATTTAACATTCGAAAGAAAGAGTGCTGAGTAAAGTGCTTGTGCAGTCACTTAAACAAATAGAAAGATTGTACGTTTCAGGGTAAAGGGACTTACGACGTTCCCCCATTTATTATCCATCGAATATTCGACGGAATTGTGTAGATAAATTTCCATTGTCTTATATACCCTAAATACTTACGGTGATTCTCTACATAGGGAGGAAGTGGATTCTCATCTTGAATCAATGCAGACAGAATTGGACAATCTACGTGAAATTCTACGTAGCGAAGGCTATAGTATCGACGCGAACACACTTCTCAGCGTAAGTATCACATTAATTGTGCACACATTAAAAAGATATATTCCCTTCACTAATGATAAATAAGTAGCAGTTATTTGGAGGAGACGATCCGATGTCCTTCGGTATGCCTGTTAATCCTGAGCTGAACCCGAACATCGAAAGGGAAGAGGATGAACACGCTAACGGTACGATCTTTTTCTAAGCGTAATCGAACGCACGATTGAACGAACATTTTTGTATGCATCCAGCAGCAGAGAATATCAATGGAAACGGTGGCGGTGAACTCATGGCGTACAATCCTACTCAGAGTTTACTAGATTTCGACGACGACATTTTTCTGGGTGCTACCTCCTCTCCCGTAACTAACACAGCGGACGACGCAGCGACGACCAGTCTGTATACAGACCCTCTCGATTTGGAGGACAACAAAGCTGCTCTCCTCGAGTCTTTAACAGACGACGTTAACACTTCATAAAATCCCGTTTTTATGGTAAGTTCCACAATCGTTCTTATCTTATATATTTAACAATGAATCATGTCATTTGAAAAAGAGAAGTTTCTTATCGCCGCGGAATATAGAGAGTAATTGCTCATTGTTTGATTTCATTGATTCAGATTCCTTATTTATTTTGGATCGAACCTAAACAGGTTGATACGATTTGTAATAATTTTTCTTGAGTAGTTGGTCACTTAACGCACCTTCGTTAAAACGAACTTCCCCTCGATATCGTCCTTCTCCGAGGTGCAGCCTCGTTTTTCAAAAAGAAGAAGTTATCTTAGGACAGATTTTTTTCCAGGTCGTCTGTTGATCGTTGCACTGTTGCGTCCAATGATTTGGTTTCAGTATGTTTTGTTCTCGACGGATCATCACGAGCATGTTCTCTAGTTCCGTCGCTCTTGATGTACCAAATAAGCAACGAGCTTGATAATCGGGTACACATACGGATAAGTACTGTACCCGAGGGGAAACCAGTTAATCGAATAATACCATCGGTTTACGGAGGACAATAAACGTAATTTAGCGGAGCGCATAAAATCCTCTGGATTTGCTGCTACATGTACATATAGACTAATGATACAAATTTGGTTGTTGTACTAGTATTAACGTTGATCTTCTGTTAGATTCTATTCACAGTATATTCACCGCGGGATCGACGCGAAATTGATAAATGAACGAAAGGAAATTGTTCGTCTTCGATGTATTTTGTAATGGCGTAGTCATTTCTTTTTTTCTTTTTCCAGTTAAACACCAGTGATCTTTTCTTTTCTTTATTTGAAAGTAACGGGAGCACGTTATAGTGACTAACGTTTCTGATTGATCGATGAAGAGTTTCTAGTACCTGCATATTTCATTTCGAAGTATTATTATTAACATTGAATGTATTTATTACGCAATCTTTTTCCAACGACTCGTACTCGTACAGAAACAGTGGCAATGCGAGTAAAAAAAAGACTGAACTAAACGGTATTCGACGAGTATGCATTACTAGTGTTTCTGTACGTTTTTATCATACTTATAATTGTTATCGGTCTTTACTTATTTATTAAATTTGAGCGTTCTCTCACTCGAATTCAAGTCACGTAAATAACGTTTGAACGCAGAACAAGTTATATACGAAATTCGTATTTTTTGTACTAAATTCTTCTATGAACGAAGAGCAACAGCATGTGTGAACACGTTGAATTTGAAAGAATAAATTTAATTGAACAACGCGTCCGAACGTTCTTGTAGATCAAGGTATGTCGTAGTCTGAATAAAAGAAAAATACGACTGAACCAATTTTATATTTTTATAGTAAAACGAGATCGAATCTTTTTGCGTTCGTTTATTCACAAACGTCGACTCGTTGTACGTAAAGCAATATTTGTTTCTTTCCTTTTGTTTGCGAGGACACATCCAGATTGTGATAACATTGTAACGGATCATTAATGAATTCTTTCATTGAACTTCGTGAGATCTTATCTCTGGTCGTTTCTCTTTCTTTTTGTGTTACAAACAAAGTATGCAAATAAGTATTTGGAACGACCAATCGCAGAATGTACATATTTATTACAATACGTAAAATACCATGACACGTTTTATTTTCTACATTAGAAAATATTTAAATTCGTAGTTAAACACGATTATAATACAATCTCTTTTTGTCTTAACAAATACATGTAGATGAAACTGTTTGTACTTGATTATTTTATATAAATACATAGAAAGTATACTTCCGAAATCAAATTTTTTTTTCTTCCTCATATGAATGAGCGACAAACAATTGTAGTTATAAGTTTCATGTACTTCTCAATCTCCTCTTTGATCTACAAGTCAAGGAGCCTCCATTGAACTTCAAAAAGTACGAATATGTATAAAGAAAACTTAGGATAATATGTTTATTTTAACGACGTCATTTAATTTGTATGCAATTAATTTATTGAACCTGGCAAATATGAAATATTCGAATTCTATTTAAAACGATGATACGCATCGATCACAGCTGTACGCAAATTTTTTTTCTTAAAATTATTATTCGGTTTAATTCTTCTTTATTAGAAATTCATTAGAAAACAGAAAACTTGGGCAGCTCGTTAATACGACGATTGGAAACATTTCCCTGTGATTCGGTTCAATTATTTCACAAAACTAGTTGATAGATGTATCAAATTTTGTACGAGTTGACCAATTAAAGTTTGAATTGAATCGATGCTCCAGTTCATTGATTTTTAATAAAACAATCCGATGTCCTCACAGGGAAGAACGAAATAAATATAACACGAACCCTGAAACTACTTATACTGGCAGAACCAGATTTACGCGTCTTGTTCCACGTCGCGAGTCTACATTATGATTGTTTTTTCATTTTAGCCTTGGAAGAAAGACTGCTGGATTTTTAATTACCATTTTGGTAATACGTTCGTTTTAATTAGCAAATATGTCAAGCTGTGGTGAGCCCTGTGAAAAGTTGTAGTATGTGAAACGGGATGACTGAAAATAAATGTTTAAGAGGAGGTATGCGCACAGTGGTTCACGCTCAAAATTTCCTCGAAGAAGAAAGTATGTCGGCATAAAGTGAATGAGAAGCGGTGTAAAAAAAGGTATGAATCCGGAAGAAAGAATTTTATTTTTACGTTAAAGAAACTACACGCAGACAGAAATATGTTCCGTCGTACTCTTATTAAAGAGGGGAGAGTACTATCAATTAAATGCGTGCATCGTATAACGATCCGTACTTTCGCCGATTTGTAAATAATGCAGGATTGTCGCATAAATAAGAGAAAGAGAGAGAGAGAGAGAGAGAGAGAGATGGAGTGTTTTCTAGAGGAAAAATATATACATCCATCGCCTGAGAGTAACAGAGAAAATTTTTTTACATAGTATGTGTACATCTAATGCACAGTATTAATAATAGAAGAGCACGATGCGACGTGTGCACCAGAAGGTACATAAATATATGTATATATAAATCTATACATAAATATATATATACATTATATATATGTCTATAGAAAACTGTGTTAAGAGATATTAAATTGTTTGATAATATTATCATTATATTTTTCTGTAACTATTCTTTCGCTGTGGTGAAAGGTCTACGCGGAGGTCAAATGAGAGATAGTACAATCTAAGATTTCAGTGTCCACGTTCTGCATATTGAGCATCATCACTGCCCCTCTTAAGTTGTACAACTGTGCTTTAAATTCATCAATTTTCATTGTTTTACGATACTCTGTCTGTACTTTTATTTCGCTCCCTTCTCTGTTCAAGTTCCGTTTTTAACACAAGATTACTGTAAAATTTGTTAATTTGTTAAAAATCGTTGATAAGAATATTGCTTTACGTTTAGAAACGAGGTGGGACGAATGTAGAATACACTTAATTATTAAACAATTAGTTTAAGGATTCTTCAGTTTGAAACGAAAGTCTTGTTTTTTTTTTTTAGTTAATAATTTCGCAGACGATTAATTATTGAGCTTTCATGGAATACTGAAATCTTAGTGTTCGCGGAGAGGAAGATAAATTCGCAAACTAGAGTTTATGTACATGAAAAGATAATATAATCGGGATAGCGTATTGTAATCTTCATCGCATTAACATTTTATTACTTTCATTTAGTAAATAAGCAGATCGTTTTTATATTCATTTGTCCAACACTGTTTTTATTACGTTACAAATTGATAGAAAATCTTAGCGTATGTTAAGTAATAATTCCATGTGTACAGTGAAGTGTCAACCATACGTTTCACTTAAGTAGTTTATTTCTCTTTTTCTCCATGTCTTAAAAAAGTAACGCGCACTTGATAGTTTCCTTTTTCTTAGATTCAACTCACACGTTTATATTACTTATTTATGTGTTATTACTTCTAATACATGTATCTCTTAAGTATCTGTCGGTTAACGTCGGCAAATAATTTTGTCAAGTACCAATCGAAGAAGAATATTGACATTGATCTCCTACGAGTGATTTCAATAATTATTCTTATGGTACTTGGAACGATCAATCAAATTCTAAGTATAACTTAGATATTCTTAATTATCTACTAAATTACTGTTGTAACTGACACTTTATTTTAAGAAGATTAAACTACGGGCAAAATAGTGAGAGAATCAAAATTGTCTATCTTGTAAAAAGAGTATAGTTGATACTACACTGCTTGTAGGTATCGAGCATTGTGATACATGCATCAATTTTGTACAAAAGGAGGAAAAAATAGGATACGACCGAACTGATCGCGAACGGACGACCATTCATCGGTCACGAATTCTGTGTTTTGCTACTAATTATAAAACGATATCGATTACGATAGAGTACAAGAATAAATTAAAACGTATCTACGTGTGAAACATTGAGGGGTAAAAAAAAGAATGTCGCCAGTTTTGTTGTATCAATCACATTTATCTTGTAAAATATTAAATACCCATAGCTCCTATTTTTATTATACACCAGTGGAAGTTGACTTTGTTCCGCTGCCTAACAACTAATGTTATCACATGATAAATACATATGTTATACATATACATATATATGTATGTATGTACGTCTAAACAGGAAAAGAAAACGGCCGATTATAAAATCCTGTGGTAATATTATTGAAGATCACAATTTTAGTTGAAGTTACTTTACTCGAGAATAGCGTTTTAACTACTACTAAAAATATATGTTAAATTTGTTTGTTTTTTGAATAAAATCTAGATGATTGTTTAAACACGATCTTATTGCATTGTCCTCTGGCTTGAACGGTTTAACGTCTACATTATTATAAGTATGCGTGCACGAGTGTGTCTGCCTGTGTGTAGAATTGTCAACCACGTAACACTACCAAGAAATTTTGAACAAATTTTATATTATTTAAAAGCGTTGGAAGAAATCTTATAAAGACGATGAACAACCGAATGTATATTACGACAGTAATTAGATGAGACACATAATTATTTATATCTAGAATGACATTATTTTTTTATATTCTATTACCAATAAAATCTGTATTGTGAGCTTTGAAAGAAGCAATTTTTACGTTCTGTAAGGAAAGAACCATTAAATTATGTTTAACGATTACTTCGATCGATTTGTTTTCAATGGCAGCGTTCCGACGAAAATAGTTTAACTCTCAATGCAATGCTTATCAACATAGTTTTGTACTATACGTGTGTATACTTAATCTATGTATAAAGAATCGTTCGAAAACAGCTTTACTATCTTTAATCGTTTATCACCTACCAATCCGAAAGGAATCCTTAGTGACCTTTATACGTTAGCGTAGAAAACTTCTTAATGATCTTAACTTTGATTTTTAATAATTGCTGCAGCCACGAATCTTTCAAGCGCGTATAAAATTTTGTACACATCGTTAACAGATATTAGTATATACTCGTTTCTGTAGCACTGTAATTATAACGCCAGAAAATGGTAATAAAATTCGTTAAAAAAGAATCATAAACTGACTAGTGTCTTGCGTAAAAATTGATCGGTGAAAAATTCTGTTTAAATAATATATTGCCATAGTGCACTTAATTACAAGTTATCACTCATTAAAACTCACGTCTCCTGTTAAATAATAATTAAATACTCCATCTTGTAACTTTTATTCACTCTTTACGTTCGTATAAAGAGTTTCTTCTTCTAGCAAAGTTATCAAATACTTTCTCGTTCCCTTATACATACAAATATGTACACAACACGATGGTTTCTAGCGAAATATTTAAAGATCCCAGAACGATATTATCAAATATCAATACAATATTATTATGCAAAAATTTACCGGAAAATTCTTTGTTAAATTCAACCGCCTTTCATCACACGTTTATTTACAGTCGGTTTTACCGATCGTTTGATAATACTTTTAGTCTTCCCTTACCTTGCCCTTAAAATGCGAAAGGAAGTATTGAAGCCGTCTCTATGGTAAAGATGGCAACGGTGGTAGCGGAGGAGCACTCCCCGGTGAAACGATATCCTCTGTTTGCTTATGCCAATCGACATACAGATTCGTCAAACTTTCAATGCCTGCGGCTGTCATCCCACGGCAGAAACGCGTGTCCAGGTACTGTAGGCTTTTGCAATATAATTTTATAGAGTCGAGCGTGTGGTCCGTAAGTTGCAAACATCCCTGCGAAGACAAAACTAACGTTGAGCTTCGAATCGTTCAACGTGTCGATTCGATTCAATCACGTAGGTACCTGTATCAGCAATTGTTTCAACCTGTGCAATCTTTGCGCGAGGTACGATATTCCAACGTCCGATATATTGTAACAGCGATTCAAATCCAAGTACTCTATTGCCGGATTATTTTTAGATAAATAGTCTAATCCGATATGCGTGATCTGATTTAAAGAGTAATAGGATTTTTAGTGAACGTCGTCAACTACTTTCGTTTGTTCGAACAGACTCGAGCCTGGACCCACCTGTTGACACTGGCTCAAATTCAATATTCTCAATTCCGGAAATGCGAATGCGTGTTTCAAACTGACGTCGGTTATTCGATTGCACCCGGAGAGATCGAGCTCTTGAAGGCCCTTGAGCCTGATCAACGAGAACCCGGAGAACGTGTTCAAAGGCTTGGACACGTTCTCGCAGAGCCGCATGATCTCCCGTTTTCTGTCGGCGTCGCGCACGATCTCTTCCTCGGCCTTCGACCGTAAACTGATTCTTAATCTGGACTCTGTAAATTCTGGTTTATGTACAACTCGTATTTTTTGGACATACTCATGGTTACCAGCACCCATACCCGTTAAGCCAGCGTCACTGACCTCGTCGCATTGGCTTATTTTTAATGTTTGCAAATGTACAAGCTCCTTGAATATCATCTATAAAAGATAAACTTACTTTTATATGCGCGAGCATCGTCGCTGGTACAAAAATTTATGATTTTTACAGCGACTCTCTTAAGTTTTTAGTAATTCCTGAAAGTTCAGGAAAATGATCAGCATAAAATCTACATTCGGTCAATCTATCAATTCGTTAAATTATCTCTTTTCCCTCTTTCCTCTTTAATATCCTTCTCATGAAACGCTAGGATGTTACGATACGACAGGACAAAATGATCTTCACCTACCTGTATCGTTTTATCAGTGACCCCGTTAAAACAGTTACTAAGTTCGAGACGCCTTAAGTTAGGGAAAGACTTCGATATCGATTCGACCGACTCTTCGTGAAGATGCAGCGCGTTCACTGACAAAATCCTCATGTTCTCTTTTCTTATTCTATCCTCTGCGCTCCAATTAATGTCAAGAGAATCGTGATTTACGTTCTCCGAATCGATGTGCTGCTTCATGTCCACTTTGCAGCTTGAGCAGATGCCTCGAGTGATACAATCCGCGGTGAGCTGTTCGTCTTCGGAGATGTCAAGTTCTTTCAAATTCTTTAACAACTGAATATACTTTACACCGTTGTCGGTTACCGAGCGGCATCTCTTTATCTTGAGCGTTTCTAGCTTCGTTAGATTCTTACAAATGTGCAGCAAACTCACGTCTGTGATACGAACGCAAAAGCTAAGATCGAGAACTTTCAGATAGCTTTGATACTGTGTCAATCCTCTGATGCCTTCGATCGTTAACTGATAACATGCTTGCAGTATCAGAGATTCGAGTCTCAAATCCGGCAAAGCCGATAAGGTGGCTAAAGCGGTGCCATCGATCAAAGTGTAACCGAAATTCAAATGTTTCAGCTTTGACGCTTGTTGCTTTAAGTATTGAAGCGTATTGGCGAAAGTGAGAATCGATTTCGAGGCATCGCATAACGCAATGTTCTCTGGATAAAATTTTTTATACAACCCGCAATGAAACGATATCTGACAGCCCATTAGACTGAACGACTCCAAATTCGGGCAAATGGCAACTAGCCTATTGAAAAGAGCGTCGCTTAAAAACCGATTATGCGCGAGACTCAGTTCTCGAACGTTTTTGAACGTCTGTGCCAGCTCCTTTATGTCATTCTTATCTTCCAAAAGCCTGCCAGACATCAGACATTCTCTGCACGAATTAATGCGCAATGTTCTCAAGGATTTTAAGTATTTCAAGATTTCTACAAGCGTCTTCTCACTCAGGTCGCAGCGATACTGAAAGGCAATGAACAAAGTTAGGAAGAAGAAGTTAATAGCTTCTTAAGATAATACAAAAATGCAATCATACTAATACTAGACTTTTCATTTGAGGACCGTAGTGATCCCAGATCGGCATATTTCTCTTCAATTCTACTTCTCTAAACACAAAGTGGTAAAACGGTCTTGTAGAACGCTGTAGAACTTCGAACACTTCGTTCAGATTGTCTGCACGAGGCCTGCCAAGGACCAATTCTTCTTGATCCAGAAACTTTCTGGCAAGAGAAGCTTCGTGCCATGTCTGATTCACTAGTCCTGCTGATATCCTATCAGACGTGGATAAATACGACATTATATGTATGATAACCTGGAAGTAAAATGTATCTCATTAATAAAGTTGTTGAAATATGACAAAGGATATATAATGCATCTTATGGACATCTTGTATTAAAAAAAGAAGCAAGCATTCTAACTTATGAATTACTTAAATTACTTCTATCCATTACAAGTTTTGCACACGATTGCATCCAGCTAGGTTATCACGAAAGTAATAGTTATGCTGCGAACATTTAAAAACCACAGAAAGGAGTAATGACGAACCTCTTGAAAGGAAAAATGGAGCTCATGTTAAACAGAATAATAATGAGATACTCACATCTATAGGCAATTGTAAATTATCCGTTTCTGTCAGGAAATTCCTACTTTTGTAGTCGGACATTATCGCCGTAACAAAGGAAAGGAAAAGCTGAGATAACGCCAAGAGTCTTCTTATCGATAAAAAGAATTAAGCGATTGTACGGATTTATAATCCGCGATTAGAAACGAGAAAATGAATCTCGTACGACGATCGAGTCATTGCTGCTCAGGTGTGCATGTGCATTACAACTGTTCCCACGATAGTCACGTGCTTCTCGCGCATACTGACATCGCACTGTAAATAAATCTGATTTCCCGTTCGTTTTAATTTTTACTTCAACATCACTACCGTTGCGTTTGCTTCCGCATCACTTTACAAGTAATCTCTACTGCGATAAACTTTCATCTGAATCCAATACTATATTCGATGTGTTACATTAATTTACATTATATACGACTGTGAATTTGCTGGAACGATTACGTGAAGCACAGCGGGAGAGATTCCTTTATTTAGGTTGATCAGCTGATTTGTCAAAACAACGAGTCAGCTGGATGGATCTGATGGTCTATGTGCCCCACTTTTCGGAAGCGCCGAAAGTGGAGGTAAATTGAAAACTCGAACACGATTCTCCTCCAAGTGCGCGATATGAATCAGAATTTTTCAGCATAAACCGGTTATCGAACATGTTTGCGAGCAGCCGCAGGAAGAGGACGAAGTAAAGAACGTCAAACGAGGAAACCGAATTTGGACAAAGCTGACACGATGGTGTTTAAGGCAACGGATACTTTACCGAAAACATCCGTTAACGCGTTGGTGTTTGAAAAGCACGACCGCCGTTAATTACGAGATTTCGAGGCACCTGAAATCGCACTCTCTCATGATACACCCTTTTAGCTCGTTCAGGTCTTCTTTACATTTTCCTCCTTATAGTCGTTTCTCTTAGTCGTTAATAATTGCTAAACGAATTCTAATACTTCATAGAATATTTTGGGAATCGATTATGGCTGTGTTCACCTTCATGGCTCTTATGGTGACCCCAGTGTCCATCACGTTTTATTACGAGCAACACGATCATTGGCACATGATCAATGATGTGATGAACTGTATGTTCTTGTGCGACATCATCATGTGGTTTTTCACTGGATATTACGACTATGGAACGAAGGTCATCGTTCTCGATCCTATAATAGTGGCACGGTACTTGCATCGTTAAATAAAATTGTTTTATAAAGGCACCTCGTCTGGAATTCTCGTTACGTTACAGGAAATATCTGCAAAGCTATTTCTTCCTCGACATTTTAACTGCACTACCTATACAGATAATTGACTTTCTCGTACCGAAGTCGATATGGTATTGTACCACGTTGAACATGATGAAGATATTGAGGCTTCGGAATATCATCGTCTACGGCCGTAGACTTCGCGACGTTAGTCGATGATGTAGATTTACAAAGGGATTTATTGTGACACGAGTCGAAATAAGAATGGATCTTCCAGGTGTATAGAATAAGTTTTCAAAAGTACAAGATTTTGGAAATGATCGTACTGATGGTAACAATCGTCCACTGGTGCGCCTGTCTCGAATACTACGTTCCGCTGTCCGTGAAAACGCTAGGGACGCTACGGAACGAGTCAGTGCAATTCATATTATGTTAAAAATTATTGTTTAAAACAACAAACGATACTGAGATATTGTTACTTAGTTCCTGGATTCATCACCCCCTGCTTGAATCTAAAGAAACGTATACACAGAAGTACCTGGTATGTTTGAACAGGGCAATCGTCGCATTCGTTCGCTCTGCTCATCATTTAGGCATGAAAACCAGGGAAGACATTGTATTGAACTTAATCATAACGATCATCGGATACTTGTGTAGTCTCTATTTGCTATGTAAATACTACTAAAAATCAGCGAAATCAGGACCGTGTCGGTTAGTTTGACTTGTTGTTGAAATTAATAGTTAATTGCTTGCAGCGCAATTTTCCCAGTTGCTGACCACCTTTCAAATAACGGTGAAACGCAATCTGAAAATAATACAACAGCTCCAAGATTATATGCGGTATAAGGAGCTACCGTATGCTTTGCAACGTCGCTTATTAACGTACTATCATTATCGGAACAAAAGGGATTTCGAGAGGAACAGGAAGGTCGTCGACGAAGTCTCGCCGTATCTGCAAGAGGTTTAATCTTTACTAAAGTACAATGTTGCGTCCCTTCCATCAACAGTGATATTTTTTCTTTCAGGAGCTAATATTAGATAATTACTCGACGCTGATTAACAGCGTGGAATTGTTTAAACATTTGCCGGACACGGTGATAGTACAATTAACCAGTACTATAAAATCCGAGATATTCATGCCCGGCGACGAGGTCGTTAATGCAGGAAGCCGCGGCGATGCTTTATTTTTCATATCTGCCGGAACTGTCGCGGTTTATACCGCGATGGGAAGAGAAGTAAGGATAACGTTATCGTTGCTTCGTCGACCCCGATTCCTCGTTTCCGTTTTCACCTTTCTATTTCCTCGGAACGTGTAGGTCTGCCATTTGGAAGACGGAAGTTATTTCGGCGAGATCGCTCTGGTGATGGACAGCGAGCATAGAATAGCGACGATCGTCGCGGTGGAGACCAGCGAGATCTACATGGTGTACCGTGACGACTTCCGGAGAGCCATATCGCCCTATCCCGATCTCTTGAACCGACTGCAGAACGTTGCCCTCGAGCATTTGCGCAACAGCCTCCTTCTGGATACGGCGCAAGAAATGCTACACGAGACACCGCAGTATATCAACATAAGTAGTATACAAAGCAAACGAATGAGATAATTATAGATAATATCAGAAACGAGGACCGCTGAATTGTCGTGCTTTAAATACAAGTGTTCAAACTAAAATTAAATCAGTAGCGATAGTTTCTTCGCCTGTACGGATTTTTATAAGACTGTTGATAGACCGACATGAGCCTCCAGTGTTCCGGGAAATCAGCGTCTCTAGTCTTGTTAACTACGTTGAACGGAGGCGCCAAAGTATCGATGCAAAAGCTTCTTTTAGCAAATGGTGTTCTTGGTTTTGGTACCATCATTTTGTTCGCGCCTTTATCCTGAATGTTCCCAGGCTTTTCTGTCCCCAGCGCCAATCCGACGGCAGATTTGATCAATCTAGGATCGTCTCCCATATTTTTCGTCCCGCACGCAATGCATTTCCTGAACGGTGCTCTCCTCGGCTGTTCTTTCATCTCGCTCTTTTTCGAAATATTCACTCCGTTCAAACCTTTGCAAAGGCAATCGCAGCAACACTTTGCACTTCGTTTATGTTCCTCTCTATTTTCATCGACGCGTGTGTCGTTCGCTTGCCGCGACTGATCTTGACAGGAAATCGATCTTCCGTTGTTGCTTCTCGCCGTTCCAGAATGGATGGTAGCTTTGGCTAAAGAATCGTGTTGGACGAGAGTAAATATAGCCGGCGCAAGTCCACCGTCGGAACCGTCGATGTGAACAGGTTTGGGTGACTCATACACTGGATCTATAGGCGTCTCCCAGCAAATAGCCAGATCCATTTTCGACTTGGGCTCCTTGCAGCCCAGTGCCGGTTCACAGCGTTTGCTCAGATTCGCGTAACGAGCTTCCACTTCCTTCATACAACAGTCGCAACATTTCTTGGACGAAAGGTCACAGCAGCATCCTTCGGGTCTCTTAAAAACTGAATCATCCACCTTATCCGGAAGCGGTTGATGCTCCAAATTTTCCGCGTGCAGCTTCTTCGCTATGGCAAAATGATCATAACAAGTTGGTCTACGTTCCGATAACGGTAATGCGACGTCCTTGGCAGTTTCTTTTCTTTCGTGGTGGTCTGTCACGTGTTTCTTCATAGAAGATATTCTCAAATTTCCGGAAACGTAACGCGGCTGGCAACACTCGTGAAAATCGTCGCTTCTCGGAGCCACAAGTTTCCCCGGGCAGTGGGTGCAACACTTTTGAGTCTTCATATTTCGCAGTCTTCATTACCTCGTTCCTCTTCAACGAATCAATTTAGAGTTCTCATGCAGTTGAAATAATTTCCAATGAAGCCTTTTGTAATATACATTTCTCCGAACATCTCTATCAGTTTTCGCGCTTGGCTTGAACGAGCGACTGTAGGAATGCCGATTGTTACCCCTACGATAATGGTTGTTTGCTTGACGACGGGATAGCTCGATAATCGCGATACTGTACATAGTTGGACAGGGCCAATGTTGGCCCAGGTAATTTTAGAAGGTAGTTTTATGGAGGTCAGGACGTTGCGAGAAACGTTCCTCGTAATAAACAGATTACCTATTCAATTGCCGGCTTACAAACCGTAGACCCGACACGGCTGCACCTATTTTTAATATTACAGTATTGTAATTATGCTCATTCTTGGAAAATGAATGATCATTTTCACAGATTAAACAGGATTATTTATATTTGCATCATCAACAAATTTCAATCAAGCGTACACGTCCAAGCGTACACGCGACCAGGAAACTTCCCGAGGCAGTTAACGATTCCCCGGTATGGTTGCACAACCGAGCGTGCGTGAATCGGCGTGCTTCGCATCGGGAATTACAAAGCACTGTGGGGAAGTACGATGAATCTTTGGAGCGTCTACGACGGAATTGGAACGTATAATGTCTCGAGGAAGTCGCTGAACGTTAATCTACGTACAGACGAAAGACGTTTAATAGACACTATGTTACTGTTACTAAGAAAAGGCGGTAATTCTGCTTGAGGACAAGTATATGCGATTCGCGGATGGGATCTGCACATTATTTATAACCGCATATCGATGATCTCGCGGGAGTCCGTTGGAGTAATGCCATTCCCCCTCTAGCATGCGAGAACCTTGACATATAACGTAGAGGCGTCTTTAAACATGACTAGGACGAGCACGTGGCAGTCGCATACGACACGCAGATCCCGAATCGTTTCGTTTCGCCACATTGCATTGTAAAAATCTGATTAAGTATATATAAAAGTACGAATCCAAATTGTTTCGAAGAAAGGAAACAATTACCGATTATTTACTTCTAAGGACTGACCCGCAACTCACTCAGGACAAACACAGCACAACGGTACAAGCTGTTTTCCGTGTAAAGAAACGGTGCTACTCTGTCATTAATTTCAGCAGAGTAAGTAGCCTTGATATAAATGGTAAATCCAGAGTTTCTCCAAGCGGCATGACGTTTCTTTCGTGACATCACGAGAACGGACATGAATCAGCTCGCTTCTATCTACTAGTGAATGGAGAGTGGAACTATTGAAATGTTGCTACCGAGTAGATCGGTTTCAGTTAAACGCGCGTTGACGGTCGGAGTCGCGACGCTAAGGGATTTAAAAACTGTTCGAAGTGGAAAGACGAGCGCGTTATGCAAACACGACGTGTACCGCGTTAATATTCAGCGGAGATAACTAAGATTCTTGCAAGTCTGATCTGTGTCTCGTTTTCTCTCATCTTAAAGGAACTAGCAGGAAAACAAGAAAGAGGAAGAACTTGCAAAACGTGGTGCAAGAGTTTAGCTATCAGTGCGTCGTTTTTGATGCTGACCGAATAAGATTAAATACATTCTTTATCGAATAAATTATAAAAGATCGGTATCGATAAACTATGGCTGAGAAGAACGACAAGAAAGAAGAAATTATTTACATGGATGACGTGGACGATGAAGCGAGGGAACCACTGACTTTCACACCGCTGGAAGGTGCTACGTTTAGACCGAGGTCCGGGTCTATGCTGGAAACGGATAACACGAACAATCCGCGGCCAACGTCCGGTCCAGAAATCGACGACCTTCTACCGGATGCGAAGCCTCCGATAGGATTCGATACTCGGGGAATAGACGATGGCCTTCTGCCGAGCCAACCTGAAATTCCCAGACGTCCCGACGAGAATCCGTTCTTTCCGCAACCGCCCGTTGTTCGGATACCCGACGTGAATATTTATCAACATAAGAAAACCCTCGCTCAAGGCATGATGGACTTGGCTCTTCTCTCCGCTAATGCGAATCAATTGCGTTATGTTTTACAAACCGACGGTGGTCATCCGTATTTCTATCCCTCTTTAACGTTGATAGGTGTCAGCTTGCTGCTGCAAATCGCGGTGGGAATCGGATTAATTTGGAACAGTAGGTACAATGTTAAGAACGACAAAGAAATGTGCAAGGCTGCACGAGCAAACAATTGGACAGTGATCGGTATATTTCTCGTGACGATTTGCAATGTTTTTATCTCGTCGTTCGGTGTCGTCGATCAAGTGACAGTAGTAGCCGCACCGGCGGCGGCGGTATAGGCGACTTCATTAGTGAATAAAGTTGAAAGTATTGCAATGACTAAATCGCGGCTGTACGATTGTGGAGCATTCGGTGTAAGAATGTTGTAAATTGACGATGAACAATGTTTTCTATATTTGTAAGTTAAACTTGCACGCAAGAGGGGATCGACTTTAGAACTTCTTGCAATTTCTTCGACAGTTTCTCCTTTCTTTCAATTAAATTCCCTGTTTCTTTGTTCAATTCAGTAGTAAGTTCTGTCAACCAGTTTTCCACTTCCGTGCCATCGCCTTTAAATCTGAGCAAACGGGAAACACACTGAGGTTTGTAATTCTGTGAATTCCCCGAATCCGTTTTCGTCAAGGATTCAAATCTCTCTTGCGTAACGCGTTTCAGTAGAGAAACAAACTTTGAAACCTCGTTCCAGTCGATATCTTGCAAACTGGAATCCAAAGACTTATTGTGTTCTTCGACTACTGTTACCTGTAAGTGTTATTACTATTGTCTACACTTTTTATAACGAAATATACGACGTACGAAAAAGAACTCGAAATATTTACCATCCATTCAAAGAAGACATGTTCCTTCTTCGACCATTTCATGTGAATATCTAATAAATTAGCGATAGCATGTAATTCTTTTATATGCTTTTTATCTTGAACGGAAAGCGTGTTCGTGGCTGAAATATGTTTCACTAGCGCTGCTTCTGATACGCTTAAATGTGGAAGACCACTGACGTTAATAGTTGCAGCATGAGCTTTGGCCGTTAATTTTATTTTCTCAGATACAAGTTCAGATATCTCTTTTATGTTGTAATTCACTTTGCCGTTCAAATACAGTGCATGATTTATCTGTGCAGTTAATGATAACGGTATACTATACTTGGTTCCCTTCTTCTAAAAATAAATAATTTCTAAATACTGGGTTCAATTCATATCGTTATTTTTACGTATGCCTCATAATTACTTGTAATTTATTCAAACTATATGAACATTCCCTTCCTAATTGACTCTTCGTCAAATTGATTCGAGTAATAATATTCAGAACGTTCTGCGTTCCAAGAATCCATGCAAATGCTAATAATAACGGTCTATTATTTTTACTATGTTGGCCCGAGGCGTAAAACTCTATCGCGGAATAATTTAAATATGCGAAGTACAATTTGGTAGCCCCGACGACGTCTAAAAATAAGTTTATTATGCAAAAAATATTTCAGGGAGTATTTCGACGAGGCAATAGAACTCACCGCAACGTAGAACGCCGATATCCATTTGTTTCTCTTTCACGGCATGATAACTTAATATGTTCAACACTTTCCAGAATTCGTCACTCTGATCATGAAAACAAAAACGTTATTACAAATCACGACCGCATCGACACGTGTAACGCGAAAGGTTATAACGCATGACACTCACGACATTTTCGGACGCGGTGTTAAATTTCGCTAGCCTAAAATGTTCAGGTTTTATCGACACGTTGATAGACAGATTTATATGCTGACATAATAAAGTTAAAACGCTTTTTATATCGGACATTATCACGTTTTGAATTCGTTTGACACGTTTCACACGTTTTTCTCGGTTCACGTGACTCGCTCGCTTCAATGCTCGCGACCTTGACCTCCTACTTCAAACGTTTAACAAAGCCATCCTCGTGCTCTACATATGATCGCTCTGAACGTAAGTTAAAATACTGATATACGTTTGGAATTTTGCAAATATAAATAGTTATTATATTATTTATTATACAAGGGAGTGCTAGTAAAATTGACGACCAAATTTGTATGAAATTTGGTATACTCCGACCCTTTGGGATTATAGAATATAAACTACGGTCATTTAGAACACTTGCATAGCCAGAACAACGTTAAACGCGTAGCGTTTTATAGCCAGAACAACTTAGCGAGACTTCAGAAAGGATCAGGCATGCTATTTATTATTCCTCAGGGTACACTTTTACTTACGGATTCAAACGAACGCCGTTTGCTCAGAGCTTCACGACTGAACAAAAGAACCAAGCGGTGTCAGGTGTAAAAAATAAGCTTGTACAGCAGAGAATGAATACTGTTCTACCTTTATCCGCTTGTTTTATTGCACGGCCGGCCAAGTGTAATAACAGATAGACGATGAGTACCATACCTACGACTCCAGGGGTTAGAACGCGGGATTACCGAAGGGTACCATAAATTCTCGTTGCTTTTATCCCAACGACTGACGTTTCGTGATACTTATACCAGGCCTGGCTAATCCAAATCATTCCACGGGCCGCATTTTAGGTACGCTCTTAAAAAAAAAGCTTTTAAAAAGGTAATACAAATACAAAATGAAAAAATTAAATGAAAATAACAAAATTAAAAATGTAATACAAATCCAAAATGAAAAAGCTTTACTATGATTCAATATAATTCAGTTCAGGAACAGATTCTTGTTTCTCGCAAATTTCCATTTATTTAATATTTTTTGTTAGATACAACGAAACATAAAATATACAGAAATATAAAATCGGCGGGCGGGCCGCAGGCCGCGTGTTGGCGAGGAGGACCAGGTCTGTATGCCGACCAATACCAATGCTATGTAGCTCAGGTAATCATCCCTGCCCTTACCCAAATGTCTACTTGGAGCGTACTTACCTGCTTGGTTCGTGTCCTGAGGCATTAGAAACCGCGTTTGCGAGGCCTTTATTACAGGCAACCGAGAACCCCACCTCGTGCTCGAGGAATCTACAGGACTGATAGGGGCAGGACAGGTCAATCGCGTACGGTCGTCTGAACGTGCAGGATCGCCGAGCGATCCGTCCAACGGCTTAGCTTGCTCTTCGTGTTTCTATTTTATTTCCGACTCTGACGCGCACTCGCAATTATCAGATAGCACTCGTAACGAAGTCCCGAGCTTCTCTCCATCATCCTTCATCCGACCAAGTGAAAGAGACTTGTACGCTACTTGGACTTACGCTGTTCACGGATTCCAGCATCGAGAGACTACGGTTTTCGGTTTAGAAAAGTGTAACAGTGAATTCTTTTGTTGTGACTGACGCAACCCGACGAAATGGGACGAAGATACGACGGCTTAATTATGAAGCTCACCGAATTTTGCTTCTTGATAGCACTGGTAAGGATATACGTTTTTTCAATTATATATTCTGTAGTGTTTAGCATTGTGTCAACACGGCGTAAATTCGCGTGACGACAGGCTTGAAAGGAAACCGAATAATTCTGAATATCTCTCAACGTCTCCAACCAGAATAATTCCTTGCGCCTTGGCTTTTACAAATTTCAGTCTGTAACAATTTGAGCGTCTCGTAGATTTCGGGCAAAAATTATTCGGTTTGAAAAATAAAGAAGCGATGTCCCTATATGATGTGCATATTTTGCGTATTAATTAACGTCCATTATATATAAATGCATGTATTTACGTAACACGGGGCCTGATATCATGTAACTGTATCTTGATAGTCAGGGTGAACCTCTGTGTCAAACAGAGTAGATTACTTCAATACTTCTGTCATCGCTCCGATTAACTTCATTCTAACTTCATACATTTAACTTTCGATTCCTTTAGCTCCGAGTAAAGTTTGCTCAACTGTTCATACTCAGGATATTCCTGTGTCATTTGAATTAAACATTTATATATTATCCAGAATTCCATATAGAAGATCGCATGCAGCTATAAAGCAATAAATACTTAAACATATGTTTTAGACGATCAGACATCAGTACTCCTTCGCCAATGGCGATAAATTATCACGTCATTGACCTTCGGTTAAAAATAATCCATGCTATATAAATTGATATTTTGCACATATAATAACGATTTATTGATTATCTTAGCTGAATTTCTACTGTTTTTCAAACTTCTCGTCGTCCTCTACAAGAAAAGTCATGTGCAATTTTTCCGTAGATTCAACGGTTTGGGAGATATTGGCCAAAAACGAAAATTTGGAAGAAATTGAAGGGGTACCCCTTGGAAAAATCTCGGAAAAATAGAAAATTTTTTGTTGTTGTTTATTATTAACAATGTTCTTCCGACGTCTGATTTCTTTTTAAAAAATGCGTTTCTAAAGTGCATAAACTTTTGAGATTGACTGTATAGCCAACTAATACTAATTGCCTGTTTATCGCGTCCTCCTGTACTATGTTCCCAATGAAAATTTTGAATATTTCGTTCATTGAAAGATCTCGAGAAATAATGTGATCAAACGCTTGAGCACAAGTTTCGTGCGACTTTGAAGTCTCGGATAATTTATATTCATTAAGGAAAAAAGAAGAAGGATAGTTTGCGAGGAAAACGTGTATCGATCCTTGGAACTCCTTAATCAAACGATGAATATAAATAAAACAAAGTCACAGACTTGCTACTGCAGAGACGGAAAGAAAAGAGCTTCTAACAAATGTATATTTATCTTGCTGATGAAGTACGCTTCGCGATAAGCCAGCAATTTTTATTTCTTTACTTTTTCTTCGAAACGATGAATTTTTATAACTTTCGTATTGCAATGTTTTTCTACAGATTACACCAAATGTTAGTGCGTACCCTTATGCAAGCGATGCCATTCAATTTGACATTCACAGATCCCTGGCAGATACAGATGAATCTGTTAGAATGCCAGGTACGATATGGATTTTCTAATAAGGCGATCATGAAGTATAGGAAGTATTTGATATATTATTCCTTCCCCCCAGGTTCGTCAAATAGGGATCGAATGTATTCCGACGGTAGCATCGTATTCCCCGGGGACGAGAGACAGGTGCCGGTTTGCAAAGGAACCACTTATTGCGAGAAGGTGAATTCTTATCCGGAAGACTTGATAACAAAGGCGTTACAAAGGAACAATAGTCTCAGATACCTGGAAGGTGTCGATGTGGTAAATATCTTATTTCTCAAAAAATATTATAATCTTCGCTTTGTTCGACTTATTCTAACATCTGTTATTCTGTGTATTCTTAGATACCAGACTTAGTGCAGAGGATCGACGTAAGCGATATACCTCTCTGTCGGTCAACTGTACGTATAATCTACGAAATCATTTGTTTCATAAAAAGAGAAGCTAAGCGTAATATAAAAACTTTACTCATTCTTTCAGGAAAATGTAATATTCCCTCAGTCGGCGGAAACGAAGGATAACGGGTGGAAGTTCGTGGCGAATCAAGATAACTTGAAACAGGGCGTACGAATCGAAACGTGCATGTAAGCATCGCGTCAAAAGTTTTTCCTCGACGGTGTCTTGTTTGATGATACAATAATAATAATCGATCTGTTTCAACAGTATCAAGGAGGACAACAGTTGCACCGTGGTTGGCGGCCTCGCGGAGGGTTACAAGACGACCTGCAAACAGAAGTACATCTACAGGCAGCTACTGTCGTTAACGGACGGTTCGGTGATCCCGGAGACGTTTCGATTCCCGTCAAGTTGTTGTTGTCACGTCAAGTTCGTCGGCGATCCAACGACGAGGATGGGTGTAAGCTTCGGTAGCCAGAAGAGTCAAGTTACGCCGGCCAAAACGCGTAAAAGGAAATAAACGGTTTGAATCGATGTTACAAACGCGGATGCAAGAAAGGACTTTCTTTCCTAGAGCGTTCGTCAATGTCCTTTCGACTCCCAGAGACGTTCACCGAATACAGGTTTACATTCGTCGCCGACAAAAAACAAATCGCGAGGTACATTCTGGAAATCTAACAGCATTACAGTACCTTAACGTTATGTGAAAAATGAAATAGTACCTTGAAACAAAACAGATATAGCTCACATTATTTTGCGACCTCGCAATTTGGATTTTGATACACGTCCTTAATATGTACATACAGACACCCATATATATGTATAGAGAAAAATATGTAAAACTTTATACAAGATCGTTTAACAGTTCAGCTGGTGAAGCTAAGCGTCAGGGTACAAAAGACGCGCGGGCGTTTCTTGAACGGAATCCATCTCTCATGGATATTTGAAAATCGAGTTTAAAGTACCGTAGCTGTTTACCGGTTTCTTAACGATTACAAAATGTATATTGTAACAAAGGACGAGGCGAATTTCTAAAACGGACACGGATCTATATCTCATGTGATACTGTGTGATATTATAGTTATCGACATTGATATTGTGATTATATAGAATAAGAATAACTTTTTTTTATATACGTAGTGTTATAGCGTCAATAACATTTCCCGTTGTACCTATAGACCTTATTTACTTTAATGTACAAAGAAAATAAGTGTGGAAAGTAGAGTATCTTTGATTGTATCTACGAGACCTTAAGAAACCGTTTGAATATACATTTGCAGTTTGTAAATACACGAGTTTTTATTCTTACGTGCGTTAAATACAGTACCATAGTTCTATCCTATTAATTATTGTTTCATCGTAAACTATACGATCGAATCCAACACACATTACGAATTGCTCGCTTTACAGTTTTCTTAGAGAAATTTTGAAGGCTCAGTGAAATATCTATGTTACAGAGGGGTGCAAGTGGTTTTAAGAAAGTACATCTACATCTAAATCGATACATTTCTCCCTTTTCCTTTTGCTTATGTAATAAATTTGTAGATTTAGACTGGTCCAGAGTATACACATATAAAAGACTTATGTAAATTTAAATTTGGATCGTCCGGAACACCCCGCGTTTCCCTTCGACGTTTAACATGGTCCATTATCACGTTCTCCGAGAAATCACAATTTTTATATTTAAAGTATAATAAACGACAGCTAGCATAATCCACGTGGTTTAATTCGAACGGTTACAGACTAGGCGAATACGTATAAATCATTTTTCTCGTTTACTCAATTTTCTTTCTTAATTTTTTTTTTGACACACCTACGTTCCGAAAAATTACCTAATGTAGGTCTCTACACCCTGTTCAGGGGTGAATACAGAAATAGGAAGAATGGGCCGTGCTTTGTGAACATGGGACGTTCACTATATATACGCTAAAAATATTTATCCATTAGTCAGCACAGGTGAACTATGCAAAATACACTTCTTTTCGCTTGTTTTCCTTTTTACAAAAAGTCTACTAAAGGGGAATACTTTACAGTCGCACTTGGAAGTATAAGAACCGTATGTAATACTTAATAACGATATAAACCTACTACTTTAAAAGTTGTTTTCACATAGAAAAAAGATAGAACAACTAAATACAATCAACGTGTAATATAACAACTAATACGCTAGTAGGTTACCTTGTATATCAATAAATGTAGATTTCTCTTCCTCAAATGGTAGATAATATTGTATAATGATAAAATATGTGCTTAAAAAATGTTGCATATAGTATGGCAGTTTTTGTTTCTATTAAGTATAGCCAGTCTTTACTGTAGAATAACGATTCAAACAGAGTGGAAGTTAAATGCACCGTTGCAATAAAAAAAAACATTGACTTTAGCTGCGAAATCGTCTCTGTATAAATGAGACTGATTTTTAATCACCATTCAACTTATTATTTTAGAACTGATTTCTGTCTGTCTTATACGTAAAACATCATCTTTCCAACATGCTCTTAAAACGCAACGTAACTGTATGATCATCTTAATAGAAGGAACACAAGTGTTAAAACTCAGTCATATTTTGTTCTGTCGTAAGATTATTAGCAGGGCAGCTTGGAAGTGCGATTAATTGCTTTTAACATGCCTGAAATAAAGACGGTATGAAATCTGATCTCATCGTAATTTGCAGCTTCTATTATTCGCGTGTTTAAAAAACGATACCTTAACACCGTATGCGTTGTCGTAGCCTCCCTTCATTTGCATCTGCGCCTGTATATTTGACAACTGTGCGCTGCTCATGTCTACATCGCCGCTGCTAATGTGTCCAGTGTGCCTAAAGTTCGTAGGTACTCCTATCATGCTACGGTCTATCCTCAGCCTCTGGTGTGACCTTTGCCTTCCATTGCGTGTCCTTGGACCTTGTTGCATCAGACAGCAGGTAAAGCACTGCATCCAAAGTTCTCCATTGCCAGCCATCGTTAGTCTTAGATGTATGTTTAGAAATCTAAAAGATTTTATAAAATATGAATGATCGTGTAATTGGCTTGTAGGGTCGTTCTTAAGCAATCAAATTTTTAAAGTATAATATAAAGCGAGATTATACGTATTGATTATAAAATACGATCGTGGAAACGTTTAATGTTCGAATATTGTTAATACCGGTTTGCATTTTAGAATGAGAATAGCCAGTATTGCAAAGTGCGAGGTATCAAATTTCAGACGATGAATCAAGCTAATTTTGGCAACGCTTCATAATCGAATTTGATGTTCCACTCGGTAAAAACCGATGAGAACAAACAGAGATTGTGTAGAGTTACTCACTTTAGTCAGTTTTCGGCATCGATTATTCTCGCTCCAATTTATTGCCTCATCATTATGCGAATGAGTCAGGCACACTGATCCGTGTTCGTACGCTTACCAAGTCATCAAGTAATCGTGCTATCGTTCGGTCTAACCTTCGCGATGGCTTGAAACTCGAAGCGGAGCAAAACAAACATTCCCTTCTGATCGATGAGTTTACATGTGCCTGTAAAGGACATCGAGAGGACTATTTGTACATTGCGCTACGGTACGAATCTGAACGATGACAACAACGACGAGTTTCGTGTCTCACGGTAGACGGAAATAATCGACCCGAGCACTTGAGAACAAAGAGAATAGGATGAGACGTACCGGTTCGCGCGATGTACGCTTTCGTATTTAATTCCCACAAGGCACGTATATCTGCTCTCCGCTTCTAAGCCGATCCCTGAACCATTCTGTGATCACTGAATCTCGTTACATGTTCTGTCAGCGTAACTTGAACTAGACCCTGCGATAATCACTCGGATCGGTTTGTTTCTAACTTCGAATGACGTTTAAAGAGGAATTCGAATTTCAGTGGAACCAAATGCCGAATGTCAACGTGATCAACAGTGATCAGTATATAGCGAATTGTAACCTACTGTATATATCGAAGAGCCGAGAAAATCCGAAGGAAGTCGAGGATTGTCGATCGCGACCAATCCATAGAGTCCCCGAGTGAGAACGAGAACTCTGGATCGTACCAGAAAACGACGAACGCGATACGCTAAATATAGAGATAATATTTCCTTGGATCAGGCAGTTGTATCAACGAGATCAGTATAAGAGCATGAATACGCTTTATTTAAATAAACTATATACAGGTTTCTTTCTCACATACAGACATTGTCGCATAATCGAAAATGCTATATACTTACTAAATAAAATATAAATTACCGTTATTAAGATCCTCGACTACAATAACATTGACTTTAGAGGCCTTTACTCTTGTGTGAATTAAACTGTATTAATTGTTGCAAATAGTCCCATTCTTTTGCACGTATCGAAGGTACTCTCAATTTTAATTAATTATCACGAGAATCCCTAAACTATCGTTCTGTCGATTTTGTTTCTCATTGAAAACAAATAGGGACAGAGATATTTTTATTTAAACAAGTATCATTGCGAAGAATAGAGATTAATTTTGTTCTCAACACAGATACCCCTGATAAGAGAGTATTCGTCGTTTCTATACGCGGAGTGCCTAGAAGATATAAAAAAGGCTGTTCGCCATGTATACAGACATGTATACATCGTAAATGTGAAATCGGAAAATGATTTCGTGTTCATCTTTTCATACCCGCTCCGATTCCTTCTCTTTAATATGCGGTGTCCCCGATCCGCGACAGTTTCGCGTCTCTGCTTTATAATAATAGATGTTATTTTAGAATTATCACAGTCTGTGTATTTACAGTATAAACGTTAAACATAACATTCTTCTTAAATTAATTTACTGACGTTCTTTCGTGTAGCGTTGTTTCGAAGAGAATCTCAAGGGAGACTTTAGTTTCATTGCTGCGCGTGGACGGCAGAGCATTACGAGAGAAAATGAGAAAAAAAGCGAGAAGACTCAATTCGTATAAGAGAAAATGAAATAAAAAAGGAAGGGAATACTTCAAAGGCATAAATATCGAAACTGACGTTTCTATATGAATATCTATCGAATAAATTTGCGTATGAAATAATATGAATAACTTAATTGATAGTTACATCTTATAGTTGGACATGTCTTAGTTTTATCTTGTATTTACACCTTAAATATTTATACAACGTTACGTGATAAAAATCTGAAACGTTCTCTCTTTAGCAAACCTATTTCTCGGTTGTTTTTTTTTCATCTAGACGTTAGCGAATTTGATTTCTTCAATGAACGAAGATCGATCATCTAACGAAGTAAGAAGTTTTTTCTATCGAAGTCGAACTACGAAGCAGAGTCAAAACACGTAAAAAAATTATTATATTTAAAAAGAAGGATAACAAGTCAAGAAATTCATCCGACTTGAATGATACCTTAACGAGAAAATAAAATACGCTTACTATTCTATAAGTTGAAAAGTATCGTTTCTTTGAGATATCACTTTCTTGTATTTTTCCGTACACAAATTAATCTGCTTCTCATATCATCGATCGCGTGGATTAATGCCCTGCCTCTCTTTCCTGTACCTCTTCTACGAAACTGAACTTAATAGAACCGTCTTTCCCTCATCAAACTCCGGTCGAATTCACAGGAATTGAAGACTCTCTGAAAAAACTATTTCCCTTGCGATCGAAAACTGCAAGATTCTTCCGATCAATCGGATATGCGGCTATTCCTCTCCGCGTCCACGCACGGTGCACGTCCTAAAGCGAGATTACTTGGTAGGAGACACCAAGTAAATAATTCTATCGTGCGAATCCGAGAAAATCCGTGAGTCTGTCGTTCCAGTCGTGAAGCCAATGGGTCGGCCCGTGGGCGGACTGCCTCTGCTTGCAGGGATTGATGTCTGTCTCCAGGGGCATGTATTCCTCGCCCCTGATACAGAAGTAACTCTTGATCGGGCTTCGACACATCGGACACCGGTCCAGTTTGCCGAAACACGACGCGCAGATGCACGTGTGCCTGCAGGGAAGAAGCGCGCGCGACAGAGGAAAGTATTGGCACACGACGCATAGTTGTTCACCGGCCGTGTTCCATAATGATCCTTCGGGATCGCCGGTGCCAGATGCGACCAAAGCACCCCTGGCCGAGCTGCCGTTGTTGTTGCAAGGCTCCGCGAGAGCCAGTGCCGAACCCAGGCCCGAGGACATGTCTCCTTCGTCGTAATTGGTCGAGTTGCCGGTGGCCAAGTACAATTGCTGTAGAAAGACGTAATGAAGAAAATTAATTCCTCGTTAAAACCTCGAACGACGATCTCGCTGCTGTCTTAGATTGAAGTGATTCGACTTTTAATTCTGACTTGATTTTAATTACCTTAAGACAGGACAACTGTCCGTTGGCTTGCTTTAGATACTGCGCCAGGATCGAGGTCGGCAGCGTGCACACGCTGTCTTTGATGTGAACGACGTTGACCAGAGCCACCTTCCAAATAAAAGAAAAATAGTTTATTGGTAGCAGTAGATAAATATTCAATGAAAAATGGCACACAATAGCGTACATTATGATACAGTTGTAAATCGGAATAATATACATATGTTCATTAAAGCGTTCATTAAACATACTCATTAAGAATGCACTCGCAAAACATGCGACTTCCTTTTTATTATTTAAAGACAATGAATTTGCTCGCTGTATTTCAGCCTCGATTATTACGGTCACCTACATCAATTGCTTCTGTTTCAACGAATATCCGTCGACGAAAGAATTATTTTAAACAGTATAATAAGATTTATGACCATTTGTGCATATTGTTTCTTTTTACCGCAAACGAATGTACTCTACGGAAAAGATTGGAAAATAGAATGTAAAAAATACCCACAGTTTCGTCGGGATGTGGATCTCCGTTATCCCTACGTGTCAGGAAGATCACCAGAGGATAACAAAGTCGCGGTGGTGTCCCGAGCTCCAACTCCGGTGCTGGAAGCGACAGTCTCAACGTTTCTTCTCCGTGAGGCTCTCTACTGTATCTTGCAGTCAAGGAATAATTTGAGACATCGTTACTAAATGAACGTTGGATAAAATGTTCATGTATCAATAAGTAGCATAAATTAAATAAACATCCGCAGTTTATTTTTAACACGAAAATTACGACGCAACGTTCTCGAGGCACGCATGACAATTAATAATTGAATGTTCACTGAAGGCCGCGGTCACGATTTCGATAATATGATTGAACGATAGAAGTTTTTCGAATACTAGCAAAAGGATACGTTTGCGGTGGCGTGAGGTATTGCGCGTGGCCTTGAAGGAGAGTACCATTCAAGGAAGCGTCTCTGAGGGTGCTCCAAGGTTTCCAAAGCGCCAGGTGAAGTTCCCTTATGCTGACACCCCAGAGAGCCTGCAGAGAGTACTCAACCTGACTCGATACTTCGCATTCAACCTCTGGAACAAACAAGGAAAAAGTAACACTTAAATATCGGTGCACAGAGTACTAACAGAATATGTTCAAATGTTTATTATCAATTTGAACGTCGATCCATTCTCGTACGAGTCATTAAGAATTACACAAAATTCTCTCATTGTTGCATTCATATNATGTAATATTTAGTAACTGTTAAAATTTCAATACTTTGTCATTGTTTTTATGTAAGGGTTCATACAACCTTAAGAAGTGATCAAGATCTTATTAGAACAACCTGTGTTTCAAGTCGCCATATGATGGAGAACATAATTATCAGATTAGATTAAATGAACGTATTCTTGTATTACGACTAAATTCAGATTCTATAATAGCATTCGGACGATAAGTAGACTAGACAGTACGATAGGATACGATGATGCTGCTTTGTCTCGCGTCGTGACGTTACTTAAAATGGCAATTACGTAATGAACCCACTCTCGACGTCTTTCTTCCCTCTCGTCTGGCTTCAAGTATAATAACTCCGGCGACCAACGGGGTTTCCAGGTCACGCGTGAGAGGAAAGGCATACTTCCTTCAACTTCAATTCGCGCGAAATTGTTTCTCTACGGAAACCGGTTAAGAAGTTTGCTAATTCCATCGGGTCATCGGACAGCAATAAATATAATTCTCATTTTCATATCCCGGTCATAGTTTTCTTCTTTGCTAATTATCATGCTAATTCGATTTGTCTAATAATAATAATCTTGTTGTTACATCTCGCGCAGCACGTTAAACATTCATGATAAACAACGTGTCTATTCCGGGAATACTATATAGCTGTGTTTTTTAAAACTTTTTACCCAGTCCATATTCGTGTCGTACGACTTAATTATTACTCCGTACACTATCGACAGACCTTGTCACACTTATCTACGCTAATAAGACGACAGGTAGCTCGGTTTCTGCTGCGAATTGACAGAAGGAAAATATTTCCCTGGTGCGTACGCTAAGAAAGTGAAGGCACCTAAGTCAGGGGATCTCGACTCGCGTAATCCTTCGCGAGATTAAACAGGCAATTGGAGGGTAAAAAATTCTCGTTATTCGCGGAGAGGCCACTGTCGAGGAGATTGTTCTCAGATCACACGAGGCCAGCGCGGACGAAAGTGAAAGCTGCCGAGACGGATCGTCCAATGCGGTAGTCTCGCGGCAAAGTATTAAATCAGCCGGCCGTTTCACGGAGCCATGAAAAGGCAAAGATCTCTGTTGCTTTCGCGCAAGGACAGTTTTCGACGACAAACTAGAATCTATCATTTAGCGAGAGAATTATTTTCCTCACTAAAGATCTACGAGCCGGCTGATGAATATTCCGCGCATTGACCTTCTTGCGATTAATAAAGGTACATCGCAGGTTGATACGTATGAGATGTCTCAAACGATTTTAGACGTGACGCCACGTGCAAATGAAGCTGGTCCAAAATCGTTTGAGGTATCTCAGACAATTCATTTTTTCCCACACTATTCGCTCTCTCCACTTTTCGTAAATGTAATTACGCGCCTGTCTGTATGTGACATATAGCGTCAAGAGTTTCCACCTAACCTCACGCTGAGAGCCGTGACTCCCGAGAGACACTTTTGTCCATGTCTGGTATGTGTACACATAATTGTACAGAGAAACGTGATGTCTCCGGTGGCACGAACCGACCAAACAATTCCACAGCTACCAGATAATTTCGTGTTCGCATAAACAACGAATTCCATCGTGGAACCGATCACGGGAACATGTCACGTGTCGAGAAATGCAGGAATCGCGAAACGTGACCGATGCTATTAATATCGCGTTCTCTTAATCCAGTATAATAAAGTTGCAGTCGAAGTAATCTTTACGGTTCCCTTCGACTATTATGCGACGCGACCTCCTATTACATCTGCGCCGCGCTAAGTCGTGATGTAACGATTCAAGGAAAAGTTCTAGGATGGTGCAATGGTCGAAGAGATGGTGATATCATACGCAGCAAATTTCGACTCGGGTTTCTCAAATATTTCCCATTTTATTGCTTAATGCTGTTTCGAGTTCAAGCATGACCGGTCAACCACGACCGATCTTGCTACCAAAGCGTTGCAACGGGCTAAGTAATCTGGGTCAGGTCGTGGACGATATCCTCCAATTCCCTGGAAACGCGAATTCGCAGGGTAAACCAAGTTTCTCCACGTACCGAAGATCCATTCCAAAATCATCTTCCTCTTCGTCTTAATTTGAAGTACAATTTTATTGGAATTTTGGATGATGATTCTTTGTATTATTGACTCGTTATACATGATTTATCCCATGATTTATATAAAATGGCACGACGCTAATCTCTGTTCCTAACGACACGCGACGACGGTGACACAGTACGAAGGTAGGATACAAGTGGACAGCCGCATGAGAAATTCGGTGAAAGGCCAGCGAAACAACCGCAGAATGCACGCTCCTGCGCGTACGGTACGTTCGCGAAAGGTGTAACAAAGTGCACGTATACCGTGCACGCGATCCACTGCATCCGTGGAACGATAATGGATCGGTTGCGTTGACAATATGCCATTTACCCGAGTGGGAAACTGGTTTTTACCATCCGTGCGTTCCAAGTTCCAAGTGTTCGATTTAAAGGACTGCAATTAACCTAAATTCCAGAGAACGGTTAGGCGGCTTCGTTTTTTGGCGACCCTCTAATGCGCTCTAGACCGGCAATATCACAATAGATGAATAGCAGACGTCTGGTAGAATACATTTTTATAGAAAATGTTAAATTGCATCAACCAGTGGATAAAAAAAATATATAATTCTATTTAAAAGAAGAGGAGATGACTAAGAAATCTCTGTAATTCTTCCATGTACAAAAATACTTCTATCGAAATTTCCTTTAAACCTAAGCAATTATTCCTGATCTAACTTAAGCAAATATTCAAGTATTAAAAATTAATGGTCAGATGATTGACAAAATCTGCGGATATTCGAAGCGGGGACGTCCCCAAGGGAAAAAAGGTTCGTTCATTAAAAGTCGATAGAAACGATGTGGAACGGTCGATTATCAAATATCGTTGCATAACCCGGACAGACCCGTTAATCCGTTCGCCTGGTTGCACCAGCTGCTCGTGGAAATCGGACCACTTGTTCGCGTGTACATACAGTGACCACAATAAGTACCGACACGTACGCCCTATTCCTCGATGAAGCATTCCTCGATCAGGTTTCAAGCTTCGTTCTCGCGTTGCTGAATTCGATCGTAGGAAAGTGCTACCGACGGACCGGAAATTCAACGCATAGTCGTTGCTAATTGACGCTTAAATACCGAAATAAATGAGGTAGGAACGGCGATACTTGTGATATTCACTGTACGCGTCTGTCTCTTTCAGGCAAACGCCGCCGGGAGCTGGCCGAGCGCGAACTCGCGATTACCGTAATACCGGCGCGTAACTTGGAGAAATTACGAAATTATTCTTCCTCGCTTTTTAGCACCGTCGACAGATAAAAATAGAGTCGAAGGTCACCGGTCAAAATCCAACTACGACCGCCGTCGATATTTGCCAATCAGGGGTTGAAAGAGTCATGGAACTCTGAGACGAATGTGCAATTTGGCAGTGGATGAGGTAATTATGCATCGATACGAGATTGCAATCTAACTCCTTTTCCTTACGATAAGTCAAATTAAATTAATATTATTGTAATTTCATTCATGAAAAAATAATAGACAATTTTCTAGAGAAATTAAAAATCCAGAAACTACGCGACCTTTCATACAGTCTAATACTACTCATCTTAATTATTCCTAGTTTTCTAGTAGAGGAAGAAGGTTTGAATGGAAGAAACAAGAGGACGGATTTAATCAATCTCGGTAGGTCTTTCAAATCTCCGATGTTCCTCGTTGTTATTACCGAGGTTCCATCAACGCGCTGTATACTCTTTTGTCTCGTCGACGAGTTATTGCGTGCCTTGAGAGTAGTTCTCGAGGCTTCTTTTTCTTCGTTTCCAAGCGTGACTCAACCTTTCAACGCCGAGTGTTCCAAGCAATAGAACTAACGACGATCTGCTCGATCTTTCGACGTTTCGCTGACAGACCACATATAACACTCTTTGAATAATCAGGAAAAAAAATGGTAGAAAATGTTTATTTATTGCAAGTCAGGTAGTGATTATCTCCGACATAATTAAAGAGGGACATCATTTGTAGTTTTTTCTAACTTGTAAGATTAATGGTAATCACAAAACTGGAATTTATTTTCGAAATACACGTGGCATTAAATGAAAAAGTGATTATACAAGTGATAAGTGAAACACGTTTAATCGGTTTCATTTATCCTCGTCTCTCGATTACCCATCCAATTACCAATTTATTAGAAAAGAAACAAGAACGTGGCAAAATTAAATTCTAATCCAGGCATGTCAAACACGCGGTCTAATCATTTTAAAAATCGCGTTTTATTAATTTTTTGAACATTGGAAACATGCGGTCCTCAACTTAAATACAAAGTAGATCATGTGGCCCGTAATATCATATGAGTTTTACATGCCTGTTTTAATCGGACGCCGAATACGGTGCGCACACTTGGCACCGACGAAAAGGCACGCGATAAATCCTAACGTGGAACGCGTGTTCACAGAATCAGAAAGACATCCATAAACACCATGTCCGATCGTATCTGTTCATCCTTGATCGTACGCACGGAGTGTCACGTAGGCAACGCGAGATACCATTTTCTCGTTCGCCATTCCGCACGAGAACTCCGTGATACGGTGTGGACCAGCAATATTCCACATTCCAACTGGTATGGAAACCGTTGCCCGATCGATCAAATGAACTCGATCCAAAACCGTCGTACGTTCCCAGCCTTGAGGCTGAAATGATGTCGAAATCTACGCGCAGAAGCCGGTTGGTGAACGCGAAAACGTACGTCCGGTCATAGAAACGTCGAGATTCGACCCACGTTTGTTTTCTCTACGAAATATTCAGTAGAGAATGAAGGCTTTCAAAAAAAAGACAGAAAACGTTGCATTAACACTAATTAGAACTACCGACGATTGACGTATACCTGGTTCTACCGGAGAGATCAAAATGTCTTGTTTTTCTGATGAACAAGTCATAAGAAAAGACAGCAATGTTTACGCTTTATGAGTGAAAATTGAATAACAAATTGATAATGATAATAATAATAATTTAATAACAATAATTTTCAAAATAATTACTTTTTTAACCTACGTCCAGTGGAGGTCTTTGAACATCTTCACTAGTGGACAGGGTCAGCGTACGTTAAGAAGTTCAATACGTTCACGAATACTAAATAGGATAAGAGCTTAATGGACTTCAATTATTTGACCAGACTCCCGTGCCTCAGTTTCGTTCGGTATCTCTTCAAATGAGAATTGGTACAGCGAAACGTACAGTCTCAAGTATAATTAAATATTGTTAGATAAATGCTTCTGAGAAAGCCTACGTCGTGGGGTAAAAATGTATCGATGATCGAACCGGAAACGATGTGTAGAGTAATGAGAAGTAATGAATAAGAAGGCATGCAAAAGATCGAATTTTTAACCAAAAGTATCAATTTCTTAAAGAATCGAATCGGAATCGAACATCCCTACTTTAGTCTCTGTCCAACAGCTCAAGTATTAAGACAGTCTTCCCTTAATGCATTTCAAAATAATACAGTAAAACAAGAATTAAATATCACCGAATTTCATTTAACTACACACCCTATATTCCAACAAATATTTATATATTAAATAATGAAGGATAAGAATCCCGTCGGCACTCGGCACCTCAAAAAAGTGGCGGTTCGAAATTTTTCCTTTTACCGCTGCAGCTTCTACATATACGTTGTATGTAGGTACATATAGTATATAGAAGCGAAAGCGTACCGCAGTCACTAATTGTTTCAGCCACTTGACTCCGCGTTCGCAATCTTCCGTTCCGTTGGTTGTTTTTTTAAACGAGGCTCATTTCAGAATAACAAGACTCGCAAGTTTTTCCTACGCTCGATACTTAGATCGCTAGATTCTTTTTCTACTAACGAACAACAATCGTTACGTATGTAAATTAGTACCGCGATGTGGCATTAAGACAAATGTTCGTTCTTTAATTTCGTGCATAAGAAATGTTCGAATTCATTTGCAATTCGTTATTGTTAATTATCGCACACCGCGTTGAACGTTTGCTGAAAAATAGAGATGATAATTTCAGATTCGTTTCCCAACGGATGAATCAGCGGGTTTCTGTCACTTCACAGTGGAGCAACAGGAAAAACTTGACGTCTTATAAATAGCGTCTAATTAGAAAACATTTTTTGGTTCCCCGGTGTTGGAGTCGTTTAATCGATTACAATGAACGGCGACCAACAGATCTTGGGATTTTATGCACAACAAAGCATTTACGTATGGTAATAGTTTAAAAAATGCATTTGAAATAGTCATTTCATTCATCATTTAAAATTTAAACACTGCAGTATATACTCATCCTCTAATGTGCACGTGGCAAGCATTTTTTATTTTTTTATCTACCGCAGATACGATTTTTCTGTAAGTGCGTAGAATCCGCAGTCTACCGATCGATTTTATCTTCTCCGTCTAAACGTCCGCATTGTCCGCGAACCAGTTTGGAATTCCTGCGGGATCAATTATTCGTCGAGCTCTGTTTGTTTCTACCATTTCTGCGTTTACTTTTCGCCCATCACTCGCCTCCCCGTTTTTCTTTTCACTCCTCGGGTAAACAGAGTACGTCGCTTTCAGGAAACCTTCTTTACTCGCACGTACAAGCATCGTACCGTGGCTGGTATAATGCAACATCCTGTCGAATCGTTACCTTTGTGTTACGTAAAACGCGACACACAAGAGAAAGAGAAAAGAAACGTGCATAGGAGCGGTTATTTTCCTTTCTTTTTCTTTCTCACCCAATCCCTGCCCCCCGTCCTCCTCTCCATGACATTTTTATTTTGTCCACAAGACAATTGCGAACTCGACGACTGCAATCATCCTCTCAAACTCCTACTTTCGTTCTCGCTCTCATAACGCGCAACAACCGTATCGTCGGCTGTACATGCGCAATATCTATTGTTAAGAAAGAAATTGGATTATTCTGTTCCGGTTCTGCCGACATGCTAAATAAATTACTCGCTTCTCTCTATTAAGCTACTTACAGCGTATCCTCCTCCTACTGTATCCTTTCACACGAATCACATAATAAATCATACAAAAGTCATGCAATATAAATCATGTATAATAAATCGTGTAGAACAAATGTTAGGGTTGTATAAACCATTACATAAAAACAATCGCATTACCAGTGTGAAATTTAAAAAAAAAAACGAATTCTTTTTTGCATTTTTCAAAAGTTTATACCTTCGAAGATATCATACTAAAATTTCAAGGTAAGATCTTAACTAGTTTTCGAGTAGCAGCCTTCTAATAGTATTAATATAATATAAGTAATAATGTAATAGTTAATACTTTAAACGCGTTCTTCTTGAAATTTAATTGAATGCATTCTCGGATTTGAGCAAACAGCAATTTATTTTTATAACAGAATCAGTTAGCTGTTATTTTAAGTGACAGAGATTTATGAATGGCGTGCAACGATGATACGCAACGTCGATACGTAACAATGACACGACACACGAGATCAGAGGGGAAACTACTACATATATACGAACAGTTGTCCTTGAAATTTTAAATTATAATCGCGTTGATTCAGGCTTCCTATTCGACTCGTCCGCCGACACGGAGAATCGATCACGGCGTGCAATCGAACCGTAACGACTTCTATTTTAAGACTGCCTGTTACACCATTGCATAAATTCTCAACAAAAAACTGTCGCTTCGAATCAAGTAAGTATTTTTGAGTACAATTCAAATTGAGAAATGTCCCTGAAGAACCATGTTCTCATATTTATTAATTCGTCGCGTTTTACGAACAGAGTGTTTCGCAGTTAGTTGCTACAATGGCTTGGGATGCGAAATTGAAGCGAAGCAATTTTGAAAAAGGGCACAGGCTCCCGGAAGCTTTAACCAGAACGGAGCAGTAATGTATTCACGTGAGATAACGGTTCCTCCAGTGGAAAGAAAACGGTTTCTCGTTTGGTTCAAGTCAGAGTCAGCTACTGTCAAGGCTTAAGAAAGTGGTCTTCTGGAAAGAAGATTTCTAGGACACCGTTTTTATTATTGTTATCGACACGAATAATCCAGACGGAACGATCGGCCAGGAAGTCAGGAAAGTCGACTACAAATCTTCAAATTTACGGAACGACAATTTTCCTCCTGAAACAGGGAAGGCAAACGACGGTGACAAAAATGAGAGAGAAATTCTCGCAAACTCAAGATATTTTTGCACCTACTTGCATGTACCGTTGCTTCTCGAGGTGCGAGCGAGAAGCGTGGAGTTCCGCGAGGGACGATACTTATGTATACACTAACAATAAGACTATTTTTGCGCGAACTAACGTGTTTCTATCTAAGAGAGCTATGCACGTTTCCTCATACGATAAATATTTATCTCCGTTATAGTCATTCGGAGATCAAGAGAACGCTCTTCCTCGTCTAATATCCCTGCGAATAAGTATCCACCGTGTTTGTTTTGTTTAACATACGCGCCCGGTTCTGTTTATCCTTGCATTAAAGAACTCAAGCGAACCGACTTGGCGTGCAACAACAGCAATTGCTCATCTTTACTTATTCATCATTAAAATGGTCATCAACATTTACTTATCGCTGAGTAATTAATCTCGCGAAATGACGACGAGGACGCGACGTCTACTATCGATGCGTAGGAGTTTCGAAAACGGATGCGGCGATGAAAAATGCGATAGCACGGGACTAAGTAGAAGATTCCGTCGATCACCGCCGACTTTATTTCGCCGGTGGAAGGAATCTTGCAATCGACTCAACGACGTTACGTCACTGACCGGCTTACCTTTCGTAACCTGGACCACAAGTTCTTCTCTCTTTCTCGATCCAATCGCGATTACGCGTTGCACAATGCCTGGGAGAGCTCTTTAGTACCGGCGAACCGTTCGCCGCGTACATATAATATTTAAGAAAATGCCACCGATTAATGTGAGTCACTTTTGTCTCGCGTTCCATTTCGTCTCATCTGTTCGTGTCTTAAGTTTTCGAACAAACCGATGAACTTAATATGCATAACATGGATTTATATATTGTTGGATGCCTAACTGTTTACCTCCTAGCTGTCTCTAGTTTTAAGAAATGTACAAAACAACTGAGTCACAGGGCTTGGAGTGACCCTCTCCTCCTTACAGTTAAGGTATGCATAAAATAAATCATATCATCATAACATTAGGTCCTCTTTGATCGACTAAAGTATTTGCTTATCATATTTTATAATAAATTTTGGTAAGACAAGTATGTGACTCCCATGAATTGAATGAAGCTTTCGCATTCTGATTGTTACGCGTTAGAAAAGGAAATAACAGGAACTGTCGTGTTAGAAATAACTTGAAGTGTTCCCCTTTGCTGTACGGTAACTGACAATTAGTTTCATTAGCAAACGATTTACATTTCTCGATCGTCCCGTCCAGTGATCATACACATGGTTCCTCAATTCATTAACCTCCTTATTCATTAAATTCATTGACCTCAGCAAGAATAATTCAACGTTTACTATCACTGATTATTCCGTTCTTATGAAACTCTACGTATATTAATTGATAGTTAACGATACACGTTTTAAATCATAGGCTAGAGATTTGTATGTTTTTATGATCATGGTGAATGTTCAATGTACAAAATATTAGAAGCTGAATTCTGTAAATTCTGTAAATTTTATATTTTGTCTTAAACCGACCTATCGATTACTGAAAAAGGAATCGAAACTCTAACAGAAGTAAGGATCCCACGCTCTTTCAGCTTGGGAAACGCGCACACCTGTCGGTTCAGGGCTGGCCATTAATAATGCCTGAATCGAGCCCAATTCCAGTGAAAATTGTTTCACCTATTGTCACGTAGCTTACGTAACGCTCGTTTATTCCACCAGTTGTCCTCGATGAACGAACCTCCGCGATCGACCCTCGACGCTTTTACATGGCCACCTTTGCCTACGGGTTTAGAATTCGAAAATATACTCTGCCCTTGCCGGGAACTATCGTCATATCGTGCGGGAAAGGCCTGGCATTTCCACGAAGAACGATCTATCGATTTTACAAATTAACACAAATGTACAGAACATTTGTGTTTACTCTTATACCGAGTCATGCTCATCTTCCAACTTCCACTTTAAGGATGTATTGATAGTCAATCCGAAAAGTTTATGTACCGAAAAGGTAGCTAATTAATTCCTACTGGAATCTATAATGCTATCATCGTTTAAGTACATAGCCTATACATCCTTAAACACACAGGAGGAATCAGTAAGAATTACCAATTGAAATAAACGATTCTCGTTTGATAAAAATACATTTTCTAGCCAGTTGCTAAGTTCAAATCAAAATTTACAATATCTTCCAAGGCTCTAGCATCGCAAGATCAATACATTAAGATAACTTCAATGTACATAAGTTTCTTTTTCCTTAAAGATGTATTGGCTATACAGTCAATCCCAGAAATTTATGCAGTTTAGAAATGCATTTTTTAAAAAGAAATCAAACGTCGGAAGAATATTGCTAATAATAAACAACAACAAAAAATTTTCGTTTTTTCCGACATTTTTCCAAAACATATAAAGATTCCTCGAAACTTGTAATTGTAATACAACAATTGACAATAGGAATTATCGAAGATTCATCGTAACTGCATGTGTTTAAAATAACAATAAATCAATAATAATAATGGTTCATCGATGAAGTGCAGATGAAATAGCGTCATAGATCGTTATCATCGTCGCTCTGATTAATCGGTTTTTCATGAACAATTGGACACGTGCTCGGTACGTATCATTGTCACGGCATGGTCCGTGGCACGGTTCGAATGAGATCCAAGGCACGCACGCAAGGCTAACAGAAACTAGACCTACGCGTAATGAACGTACTCGCCGATCCGCACATACGATTTTAATGAATTTATTTAGGGTACACGCATAAACCAGCGGTAACCAGTAATAGAATATCTTTTTATATAAGAAAACTAATAAAGAATCGTGCAGTAAACCGTATCATTAACCTTTCAGAACCTTTCATAATTTATGTTTCTGGAGTTCTGGCGAATAAGAAAATTAAATTATACTTAGAGTACTCGACACTAGTTTAAATTTTTTCTTTTAGATTTTTCCATTACAAATTGAAATAATAAAAAATTTCCAAAGATCCACAGGTGGCACACGAGGATACAAGAGAATAAAGACTTATTTTAATTGATAAAAGAAATTGCTTTGAAATTGCACGTGGCTGCTATGGACTCAGTGATTGAAACGTAGAAAGAAAATTTCGTGGGTGGCAATTAGATCGCGAGACGATCAAGATCCGATCAATTATCCCTCGGTTAAATGACTCAGAGTGACCTGGCCAAGCGGTCAAGGTAACGTTTCGTAACGACGGGTGCTTTCACACCTGCATACCAATTACGACGAGCAACAGGTAGGAGGATCATCATCTTTTTTTTCTTCTTACGCGCGCCTGTAACCTACTTTCGATCTGATCGGGTCGGATCGCGAGTCAAATGGTTTCGTCGTTAATTATCCCACGATATTTGCGAAACGAAACTCGCCTGCACTCGAGTCGAGGAACGAACAAACAACTTTCTCATGCAAGCATTCTAAGCAGTTTGCAGATTTAAGAACGCGTTGAAAATATAAAAAACGTGTACATTATATAAAAAAAAAATGCTCAGGCGATAAAAGATAGCAGACTTTTTATAAATGATAGATAAAAATGTTATTTTGCATGAAACCCGGTAATCGTCATTAGTTTAATTCGTCAACGAGGATATACGTTTGGCGACTCGGAGGAGTTTCTGGTTTGCCTCGTGGCAAGAATCGTCGGGATCGCCTGGGACGACGCGTGAATTTTGACGACCGTTCAAACGCCAAAACGAATACTAATCCCGCGAAAATTAGATGAAACGCAGGCGAGACACGTACATGAGTTTGTACATCAACCGTGCGAGATACGATCTCCGGTTCTCCGCCTCGTCTTTTTCCCTCCAGTGCCGTTTCTAATTAGAATGTTAATTACACGAGTGTAACGAACTTGACGGATGGAACGTAACTCTTAAGGATGTATTGGCTATACAGTCAATCAGAAAAGTTGATGTACCTTAGAAAAACGCATTTCCTATAATTAAAAACAAATCAAATGTCGGAAGAAC
>NW_017136308.1:1200395-1246563 GCF_001652005.2 Ceratina calcarata | reverse complement strand
TTCCTATCACAAATTTTTCGCAATGAATCATGCAGACTTTTAACATAGAATAACGAATATATTTATCTAAATTTATTTTATATCTAAGACTTTTAACATAAAATAACAAATTATCTCATAGTTGGCTTATATAACAGAGACTTCTTTGCGGAAGCCAACTATAAGATAATTCGTGCACAGACACAAATATGGCAAGTAATGAAGGGACGAGATAATTCGTAGGTAGGCGTCCTGGATAAGTAAACAACCTACGAGATGTCTCGTAGTTGCGTGTTAATTGGAATAATCATAATTTGCTCGATGAAGTTGGTAAGGATAAATGAGTAATGAGACAAAAGAGTGCATTGAGCAAAGACTCACCGATATAAGTGCTCTTGAAACTTTCGTGGAGCTTGAAGGTGAAGGGAATGTGGACCTTCATCATCTCCATCTGAGGTATGCGCGGCGAATGTGTCATTACGCTTCCACTCCCACCGAACATCAATTCGTCGCCGTGAATACGAAGCACGATCATGTTCCTGCACAAAGGATTCAATCGATTGTTCCAATGATTAACATTTGTCCAGATATCAAAAATTCAACTACAAACTAATTAATGGATCTGCTTATTGAGGCCACGTACATAGATAGATTACAGATACAATGATAATAGCCAGTCCCTTCGTTAGAACAAGGAAACAATATCAGTACAGGTACAGTATCTTAAATCGATAGAGTCATTGAAAAAAAGACATTGAAAATGTTGATATTGGTCTTTTCTTTTCTATTCTTATTATTAATATTCTCTGATAATAATTGATCCAATCTAGCTATCCTTCATTTACTAATCGCTTTAAATGAAATGCAGATGAAACATTCTTTATATCAGTGATTCTCAATCACTGCACTCTAATGTGCCACCACTGCCAGAGAGTGACCCCTCCCGAAATGAAAATTATTTATTTTTATATTATTATTATTATTATTATTTTTAAACATTTTGTTTATTTTGTAATGCAACTTTCATTTTATTCTTCGTTGAAAATTATCCTAATTTTACAAAATATGTTATAGATACGTCAAATAATAAACCAAATGAAACTCTTTTAATTTATTACGTTATTAATGAGCCAGCAAATTTTTATATTTTTAATAGTGTACTGTGACTAAAAACAAGGTTGAGAATCACTGCTTTATACCATTCACTATGGATGAATTCATCCAGTATGCATATTTGAAGTGAACAGTTCTAAGCTATTATTATAGCTCGCAATTCATCTTCCTAGCACAGCCTGTTTGCTTACACGATTTTTCGTAGAAAAAACTGACTTATCTTTTACGAAAACAGCGATTTCGAAAATACTTTTATACACCTACATATATTTACTTAGATTACACAAATGCCTCTCGCAATGGAATAATACCACCACTGTGCCCTGTTGCAATTTCGCAGACGATCTCTTTTGAGATCCAACCACGATTTTTAAGTTATGAATTCAGATTCTGGGGAACAGGATACGTATAACGAAAAGTATACCGTCCTTCGATATTTAAGATAAACAACCACGTCATGCATCATGCTTTGGAACGAATTAGTGTGCGAACGATCGCGCACTGCCAACAACCTCGCGGCCATGAGAACACGCATGCACGTATCACGATATCGTGTTCGTGCAAATTATTCGTTCTTAATTTGACTAAAAAACGGATACCGAGAGAGCTCGGGAGAACTCAGTAAACGAGCGATTCTGACTCCATTAAAACGCCTCATAAAAACGAATCCTGATTCGGTCGAATACAGGAATTCATTGATTCATCGAACTCCATATGAAACATATTTTAATGAAACGAAATATGTTTATATGCCTCTTAGCAACTCATCCCGTATAATTTGATGAAATATGGGTAGCCTCGCGGCTCGAAATCAGTGAAGGAAAAAGCAAAACGTGCAGCTTTGAAATTTCAGACACCAGCTTTCTCTTTTCAAATAGGCGAATCGTTCGTCTCCCGTTAAGTGTGTTAACAGTTTATTGGCATAAGGCTTTTGGATGTAGGCTTGCTCTTATATCTCATTTTAACGCAACGCGAAAAAAGAGAGGACGAATCGACAGAGGACAGCCTCCCGGAGTTGGTAAATAGGGTCCGAGTAGTGAGGGAATTCTCAACTCGCTCGTCAATGCTTGACCAGCGGACAGATGTTAAATAAAATATCTATTATGAATCTCAATTTTAAACTAAAATTATCCAGCAAGCTTAACTATATTAGATAGGAGAAAATTATTATCAACTCTCTATATCTTTGCTCTACTGATAAGCTACTATCAGCTTCTATCCACAGATAGAATGGATAACATGTCCTGCGTAATACTCAAGTTTTTGTCAATTTCGAAGAGGGATTGAAGGACGACATTAAAATGTTCAGAAGAATGAAGATTCCTAAACTCTTTTAAGGGGCTTTACCTTTGAACTTTATGGATATATTTGCCTATAAATGAACTGTGTAAAATATTTTTTTCGTACAAAAATAACTAAAGGCGATCAAGTTATGCGCTATCTCCCGAGATGCGAAAAAAAAGTGCCTCGACTGCTGACATTATACAGTTCGCCAGGGTGACTAAAATGAAAAAAGACAAAGACGCTCTTAAACTAGAAAGTATTCTCCGTGGTATCATCTAGAATATCCGAGAAATATTGAAATCTAACAAAATGTCGGAGTTTCTAAGAAATTTTTCGATTTTCTCTTAAAAAAATTGTCGTTTCTTCGTTGCTAAAATTACAGTTTTCATCCAATCAAGAATATCCTACGTCATTCAACAATAAAGCATACCTAGAACACTCTGTTAAAATTTCAAGTAAATTGGGTAATTAGTCTTTGAGTTATAGTGTCAGCAAATTTGAAAAAAACGCGTTTGAAGTATTAACTATTACATTATTACTGTAATATTACTTTAACTTATGTTATATTAATACTATTAGAAGGCTGCCACTCGAAAACTAATTGAGATCCGACCTTGAAATTTTAGTATGATATTTTTGAAGGTATAATCTTTCGAAAAATGCAAAAAGATATTCGATTTATTTAAAATTTCACACTGGTAAGATCCCTTAATCCAACAGATGAATCTTTAGTAACGAACGTTGGCAGGTACGGTAAGATAGTGTAACGGTTTGATCAAGCGTCTCCAGTGTAGTTGCATAATTTCCACGAAAGCAGGAAAAAAGCCGAACAACTGGCAAATCATCGATGTCGCAATCTAATAACGTACCGGTTCGAGTACTCGAATTAAAATACTTTATTGCGTCACGCGTTTTAAGATCTTTCCCTTCGGTCACGGGAAAGGTGGAGGCAAATCGCGACCTCAAATTAGCGTCGCTCGAACGATTTACTGATTCGTTTGGACGCGTTACACGAATGGTTAACCGGAAACCAGCTTGCGGTAGATTATGTTCGAAAACGTCTTTGCCCGTAACAAACGGATCTCATGGTCCTCGATCGTCCAAGTAGGACTCGGCTATCTATACACCTTGACGGCCTTGTGAACGATCTGTTGCCACGAATATCGAGTAACTTCTCCGACCGACTCGAACGCTCGATTCCTGTATTGAAAACGCGCAGCGTTTCTACTATTGTCACGGTTTATTATTCTTTCAACATCGATTCGAAATGTTTGATCAGATACCTCGGAGCCAAGTTTTCTTTACTAAAGGCGGAAACAGGTTGATTCGGCTGATGCAGTCAAGCATTCTATTTTTCGATTCACCTTTGTTAAGAATAGATTTTTATTCACAATATCCGGTTTGACGTTTTCTGACGGTTTATTTTTGTACAAAAACAAGTCCGGTGGATTTAAATCGAGTCTTCGACAGAAAAACAAGGTTTGGTTTTCGTGTTTCGACCACCGAGAACGCAAAAAAGTCGATCAGTCGTAAGAGAAATTCTATAATAGAACTGATTTTTTACCCGGTCGTTACCCGTTTTTACCCGTACTTCGATTCAAGGTCAGCCAATTCGTTAAAGTTAAATTAAGCTAAGTCACCGACTATTCAAACCAATTCTTCACTGGTCGTTCATTATCTTAATTTCCATTATTTTCTATACTGAAATTCCGATTAATTCGGACAAAGTATCTGCCGTCTCTTGGCACACTTTTACCACTGAACCGAAAGTGCCAATTTACCAATAATTTTTACGGCCACTTCGGGGAACACCGTCCGACCGATTGATCTAACCTTGGAATACTAAAAGAAACGAAGCTAGCCTTGAAACCTTCGAGATTGATCGAACAAAGATCTGATTCAAGTGGCTCGAAATAACTTTCATTAAAAGATAACGAAATTTTTGATCAACTCGTGGATATCGCGCGTGTCGCAAAAGCAGCGGCTATTGTGCAATCGACAGTGTACTAGTTAGTTCTCTATGCGTCACTAATTTCTACATAAATATTGCTATTGACTCGTGACGCGATGCAGTAAAAGGGGACGCCGATTACCGAGCTGCTGATGCACAGTTTCGTCCGGGCTCCGTTTGTCTTTTAATTTGCACAAAATTACCAATTCCGTTGTACCGGATAACGATCAACGCGTTTCCATTCCTGCTGAACCATGTGCAATAAAACGTGGCCGAGTACGATGACCTATTTCAATGTATCTCTACGTATACGTCATCTTTCGAACAGATCTATGAATAATAAAGTATATCGGCTTGAATCATCGAATTTAAGTGAAACGAATGATTATATGACTTTTTTGCAGGAGCTCGTAAAATAATAAAAAGAGAATCCGTACGGAAAAATTCCGGTTTCACCATGTTTGTAAACGGTGACTCAGATACAGCTACCTTACAACTTCGAACGCAAATTTAGGATAATACATTCAAAATATTATTTGTAATGGTAATCAGTTTTATCAAAACTGCCAAGCTAAAATTCTATCCACTGATTAAATTGCATACTTCATCATTCGACAATTACGACTACGAGTTAAAATAGTAACTGTAAATGAGAACTGACAACAGGTCCTACATATTTCAACAGTTTAATTTCGTCTGACATTTATCGTCATATGTGTGCTAAAGGAGGAGCAAAGTGCTAACTATCGATACTCCACTCTCTCTGTCATGAGTGGAAAATCTTCGCAATCATTTAGAAAAAATGTTTTCAGATGTACATAGGCCAAGGCTAAGAGACAGTTCTATTTAACTGAGGGTTTCGACATGTTTCAGATGCTCGGATTAACCTAGACACAAGGATCTTTGAACGAAACGAACGTACATGTCACAGAAACGAGAAATTGCGTAGTACATACGAGAACACGACATGTATCTGTCGTCCCAACATACACATAACAACCTTCGCTCGTCGCATACCACTAAGGGCGATGCGTATCTGTCTATCTTTACGTTGGATTAAAACCCAATGAGTTGGCACACACGCGCACAGGCTTAAGAATGAGAAAAATGATAAATACCTGATTATAAATAAAAAGACTCCGCAGAAGCATATCGACACCGCGAGCACGAAGAAAATGTTCGACAGCTCCGCCACGGATACTAACATCGCCGTCATCGTAGTTGCCGTCGCCGTGTTGTGTTTCACCGTGCACAGTGCCACACCACGCACATGCACAATCAAAAAGAAAAAAAACACCTCCCAAATAGATGCGTAACCTCACTGATCGTCGTAAAAACGGGCTGTCAAAGTCGCCGAAGACGACGACAGCGATGAATCCGGCGTTGCCCTCAAGCACTGCACAGAGCGTTCGGTCGACCGATGGGTAGCGATCGGGGATGGGATATTATCGGGAACGATGGCAGGATGAGCTGTCAGTTCCGCATCGCGTACACCGACGACACGAATATTCGTTGCGTAAATACGCCACCCTAACCTCATTCAGGCTGACACGGGATTCGGTATCTCGTGCGATTCCCTCACCGAACCCGTAGACCGAATTTCTCGTAGAATGTTCGATTCCCACGGATGGTAGCAACGGTACGAATCTGCTGATCAGACGTTGCGGCGGATGTTTTTATCGGAACGACGCGCATTCGAGAAATCTACGCGATAGTCTACCATAGCGCAGAATCGTATAGAAATATAGCGGACGATGCCGTGCCGTCTGTGCCGCGGTGATGGCTTTTAAAGACCGAAGACACGCCAACGATTGCACGTAGAACAAGATACGCGACACATACTGATAAACGCGATCTCGATCGATCACCGGCTTTGTTCGCGTAAAGATTAAATCGCGTTGCGATCAGCTTAAAGACCGCGTAAACACATCCACCTTCCATTAACTGTTACCTGAGACTGGCCGCAGCAAACGCGGTGGGGACGACTTATACCTACACTCCTCTATAATATACGTCCGTCTCTGTACTTCGCGACTTTTTTGCAGCTGTACGGCCACACGTTCTGCTCGTGTGCGCGCGCGCATTTACGAACATCGGCCAATGCGAACGCTGTCCGCGAACAGGATTTGATTTTTGAATTCTAATCAAATGATTACACTCTTTCAAAATATTCATCGCTGTTATGTATGTAATTAATGCGCGATTCGGTTTTATCTCCCATCGTTGAATTATGTAATTGTAGATAATTATACAAAATATATGTAATACACCTGAATATGCAAGACATTTTTATTTATAACTTATACGGAAGCAAGTATCCAAGCACAAAAAGATCAGAAGAAGTTGAACTCGGCCTACCGTCAGTCCCAGTTGAAATTTAAATTAACCCTTTCCACTCGTGTATGTCGCTGTACAGGCGACATTATACGTTTTACCAGTTTTATTATTATACATATATTAATATTAGTATTTCATTCTAGGGACCCTTGTCACAATGTTTTCTTTTAGTTTCTATTTAAACGTGTGTGTATATATAAAATAAAATAAATTAGAGTTGATAGCCTTCTCAAACATAAATACGAGTGCAAAGGGTTAAGTTTAATTCCTCCAACCAGAATAGTTTCCAAGGATACCGGGTATTAACTACCGGAACAGCTGATGGAACCACGGCGGGCGACATCTAGTCAATTATCGTCTCACGAGTTATGCGCACATACGGTTATTTCTCTGAATAATGATTCAATCGTAACCAGCTGATCATTTAAATTAATTCTCAGTCTTATCGATTCTCTTTGACGTAACGTCATAAAGTTCAACGATGTTGATCGGTGTCGACTTCGAGGTGTACGGAAGAGTACAAGGTGAGTGATTATTATCCCGTGACAGTATCAGGACGATGCTAATTTTCGGATTCTCTTCTTTAAAGGCGTCTTCTTTAGAAAGGTAAGTAACGTTTCTAATTAATTAACTATCAACAACTAATGTAAATTACGAAGGAACGAGTCTGTCGCGACTCGCTTGGCATCCGAGCGACATCTGGCAGGTGAACGAGTTACTATCGAATTACTAATATTTGCGCGTACTGGTATTTGAAATCAAGAATAGAACGTAACAATTGCCCGATTAAAAAGACATAGAATATTTAAGAATCGTTTCCGTTGATACAGTACACTCAGAAGCGTGGCAAGGAATTAGGGTTGAAGGGATGGTGCATGAACACTGATGACGGTACGGTCGTCGGACATCTCGAAGGAGAAAAAGACAAAGTCGAAGAAATGTGAGTTAAAGACATTAGAAATAATGGCCTGGTTTATTAATCACCTACTTCTTTTATTGTAGGAAGAAATGGCTTCGATATACCGGGAGTCCGCAGTCAGCTATAGACAAAGCAGAGTTTCGAAATGAGAAAGAAATATCTCAACCCTCGTTTCACGGTTTCGAAATTAGAAAATAAATCCGGCCATGCTCTATTTTCCAAATGCCAATTATTTATTTTGTAATGTTTAATTTACGTAACTAGGAAATTATGAACGTGCCTGAGTTGAAATAAAACTGAAATATCCGATACACAAATTTTCCTACCACCCTAAGACTACGCCCATTTAATAAAAATTTCTTCAATTCCCATGATTTTCTCCTCGGAACTGCTTTATCACGCTTGTGTAATCGTTTCGGAAAGCAGCTTGAATAATTTTCGAATCAAATATACCTCCGCCAGTCATCTACGTACAGTTAAACAATACCGACGTTCCTGAGCGCGTCGAAAGCGACGAGCACGTCGCGACCGGACCTAAGAATCAACGTAACGCGTTCCGTGCAACTTCTACCGCTAGCAGCACGAGTACGAAATTCATTAGTTGTCGAGCGCGCACCACCGCGTACGTTTCAAACCTTTCGCTTCACGATCCATTCGCATAAGTGCGACTGCATTTTACGAGCGTCTTGACATTCCGCGTTGCTTACAACGATCTTGGTCGAGTCGTTTCCTTTCAAAACGTTCTTCAGTATTTCTATGCAAATTTTTAATTAATTTATTTTTAGTATACTATAATAAGAAGTACACGCGAAGTGAAGTGAACTCAAAAGTGAATGGACACATTGATAGTAAAAGGAATAGCTAACGTGCTATCATGCACGAGGTCAAACGATAAAACCGGAATGTGAATTAAAATGAACTGACCGATAGTATCCAGACGATCGGACGATCTTGATAATGCGGTGATTGATAAATTAAGAGAATGTCAGAGCCATTATGAGGTGTTTTAAGAAATTCTTCCAGCACACCTGGCAGCCTCAACAGGTGAGAACACATGTACCATGAAAACTAGTTACCCTTGGTCTGATCTATTCTTAGCTTCTTTCTTTTTTAAAAAAAAGCGTCTTAACACGATTTCTAATTAAATTCATGTAGATTATCAATCCTGGAGGTTCAAATAAACATTATGGTAATGTATTATGTAGTATTCAAAGTTCGTTGAAGAACATTAAATTCGCATTACGAAATTCTGAACGTGGTTGTAAACGGTCGTTTTATTGTAAGGAAAATATCTTAGCTAAGAAACAATTCCAAGAATCTTTTTAATTATTCTTATATCTTTAGCATCGCATACTGCAGCCTTATTGTTTACCCAATTACGTCTATGTATTTACATTCACTCGAGCTGTAGCCTTGAGTTCCTTTGAGAAAAGGCAGCTACTTTCAATCGTCGGCTCTTTTCATACTTTCACCTTACGTTCTCAAAATCTCCTTATGGCAGAGTTCATCGAACCCCAAGTAACCGATAGAGAAATCGATGATTAATGAAAAACAAAATTCATACGATATCCCAAGTAATTGAAGTCATCGTCGATTCGATTTCGTTGAACTTCAAAACTTACGTTTGCGATGTTAATTACAACGAGGCTAAATTTCAATGTGACCGATCGTTATCTATCAGCATTATCAATTACCTGAGGAAAATTATTCGTGTTTTTCCCTTCCGCAACAGCTCGTTATTACACGTTGAAAACATGAGCCTCGCTAGATTACGCAAGGTATCTCGGTTATCATTATTGTCCGTCGCATAGCTGGCGCATCCTCTATCTGTTGCGCGTTTACCCACGTAATCATTCTCGTATTTACATAACGGAATTATTTTATCTTGCTTATCCGTCATTTTTACTGAGATTCTCAACGTTCCATCAAATTACTTGAGATAAAGACTTTTTTTAATTGTCGTCAGAGAGATCCGCTCATGAAGTCATTATCACATTATTATTATTATTTTTAATCACATTATCGCGATGAAGTGAAAAAGAGTAGTCTAAGTTTCCCATGAACGATTTACGGGCCGATTAGAAGCGTTTCACGCGAGAGGAGCGATTCGATAACGAAAGATCAAGGGTCGGGATTGATAAAGCCTGATAATGGGCAGCGCTCGACGTAGCTGGGTCAGTTTCTACCGTATCACACGCGAGTAAGCTACGCTCGTTCTCGCGTCGAACGTCAAATATCGCGTGTTCCTCCTTAATAACTTAAACGATTTGATAGTGAAATTAGATTGGATCGTCTCCCATAAGAATAAAAATGCTATACGACTTGGTAAAATGAACAACGATAGAAATCGATAGATCAGGAGATACGAATATGTGTTTAAAAACGTAAGTGTCCCATTTTTCGGTCATTTTCCAAAATGTTTATTTTAAGATAATCTCGAACTTTGCTCCCACGGACAAATGGTTTTTGTGAATTAAATCTTTGTGTGTGTGTGTGTGTGTGTGTGTGTTTGCTGAGAGTCGTAAAATGATAAAATGGAAACTGGAGCTGATAGAATCAAATGGGGTTCGCGAATCATTGACTCAATCAATTCTAACAGGAGCTTCCGTGCTTGTCTCGTGTACATTACGTTCGTTTCCCGTTTCATTCATATTTAACTCATTCACCTAACAGTGGATCTAATTGTTGTAGAATTAGAAAAGCGTTAATGAATAATGCGGTGTTCGTTTGCCTCGTCTCGGAGGCTTACGGACTTTGTGTTGATGTAAAAGAATTGAAATCGTTAACAGATGGTGATTGTGCCATCCCCTGGATCCATATGGGATTATCCGTACTTGGACCAGGTCACCAGCATGATGAGCTTGGTGTACGGGACGGGACCACCGAAACCTGAACAGGAACTATATCCTAGCAAGATTCGAAATCCAGAGACTCATGTAAAGTTCCCTAAACTATTCACTGCCACCAGGATTCGAATTTCAAAATACAAAAGGAAACAAAATCAACTTGACCGCTCGTTACTCTATTAATGAAATTCTATCTCTTATTATAATCTTCGAAGTTCGAATGGATTCGCTAATTAATTCCCTTCTTATCTTTCTCTTGTGTAAACGGCGGCTATAAAGTTTCCATAAATTTCGAGCGCTTTTAAGAATCGTGTCAAGGCCTGCTGAAAATGATGTCAGCGAACATTTTCTTGACTTCTGTTCTGCCCCTTTTTTCTTCATAATGGAACGGGAACCTTGAAGAAGCGAGGAATGCCGATACTTATTGCAAACGCGGTGCACGCGTTCCTCCGCATCACAATCGAGGCACGATTGCGAAATAATCGATAATTTGGAGTGGCTGCATCGTGGACGCAGGCTGCATTTCATTCGAGTTATTATGAATTCTTCCCGCGACGCTCGCCCGAGTCGAACGGTCACAAACGCTACTCGATTTTCGTTCGCCGTTCTCAATTTTTTCCCGAAACGCGGAACCTGTTAACTGACAACGAGCCGGAACCGTTACGTGAAGACAAAAATATTTTCACCGCATTTCGAATCGGATTAGACCTGTTTCGGTGTCCCGCCTCGATAAACAGGAAACCGTGGCTGCGGTTCTGGTTTGATCAGATTCCGGATTCGTAACCGCATCATACAAATCTCCACGTTGACCAGAACGAAACCGAAGCTTGCATTTTATTTCCGATACTTTAAAACGCTTTGCGATCACGATAAATGTGTTTTGGGGATGTCCAGGGTAAATTTGCGCCCTCGTCGAATTTAGTGAAAGGACACTGAGGCAAATGTTGCAATTATGACTAGAAGTTGTTCGACAGAAAGAACTTCGACAAGTTCTTTCTCTGAAGAAGTTGGAGGTCGAGTTTATAAGATACTGAAAATAAATAGTGTTTCTTATGTACATATTTTGCTGTGACAATTAGTGGTGATACACAGCTGTTATCTGTTCGAACGTAAACATAGTGCAACGATAAACTGGCGTATACCGAATTCTGCAAGCCGACTGAAAATATTCGATTTCAGATGGAGAGTCCTTCGAGGTTCGAGTTAACTAAAGCCGAGGTGAGAAGTGGCGACGAAACGGAATTGGGCGAGGTGAAGGTGCAGCCACCGATGAGCAGTGTCGCGACCTCGACGCCTGTTCAACCAGGAAATATACCGTGCAGAAATGGCGGCTGTAAGGTTTGGGCGAGTCGCACGGAATCGCGGATGGAAAGTCCCTGGCACTTTCTAAAGACTGTGTTTCTGATCTCCGTTATCGCCGCCCTGATCCTCTGGGTGATAGTGTACACGTTCCTCGCCCAGTATCAAATCTTGTGAGAAAACTCGAGGGACCGTACGACCTTCCGTTCGGAGACGAACCGATGGAAAATTTGGATGACTCACTTTTGTGCCTAGAACTCGCAGAAGCGATGATGAGAATAGAAAGGAAGAGGAAGACTGTTTAAAATTTACGACTAGTTTGACTTGGACACTGAACGTGATAAGATCGGACTTTTATAAATGATGGTAATAATATCTCTCAACGATATTTTCTCGATACGAATCCGTCCTTACGCAAAGCAATAATTGTGAATATTCGACTGTTCGTAATTTCTGAACGTATGTAAAAACCGTGGAATTGCGTAAAATTATGAGTTTCTATTTGCATTACCGTCTTCGTCGATTCGACGACGAAGAAATACCCGGTGTTGATACGTTCGAAAAGAAACGTGAGAGATTTTTACGATTACGTACAGAATGCTAGTCTCTGTGAACTCTGTTCGATGTCGACATGTCCGCTTTATTAACACTTTATATTTTATATTGACACGAGCATTCGTCTATTTGTAATAGTATACGAATACTTAGTATTATTAATTTTTTACCGAATATTTGTACAAGAAAAGAATAAACCCTGAATACGTTGAAACCGTTTTGCAGATTCCAATCTCTTACCCGAAACTTGATGAAAATTATCTAACTATCCAAATGTAGTATCTTAAGTTAACTTTGATAACTTAATTAAATATCACACAAATCGACTTTTATCGAATCGAATAAATAGTACACGCGAGCCAGTGTTACTTATTTTACTCGATGTTCAATAGTTTCATCTAGAGCGTAGATGAAATAAGCCACAGATGAAGCGATCAATTGAATTCTTAACAGATATTATCGTTTACAAGGACGGGGATAATAAAGGGTCCTGAATGTGAATGCGAATTTCCGATGAGAGATGTCGATCACATTCTGTGGCAATGCCTTCAAACAAAAAATGCTAGAAAAAAATTAATAGATAAAATAGAAAAAACTAACTGGAGTCCATCAGCTGCGACCAAATTATGAAAACTATGAATGTAAGAGCGCTTAATGCAATGAATGAGTTTTTCAACCTACATGATATCGGATTATACAAGCAGAATTCAATTCTTCAAATTATAAAATAACTATTTATAGTTGTAAGTAATAACAAATAACTGTTACCCAATAATGCAAACAGAATTGTACTTGCTCCTATGGGTAAAAAGCTCGCGGATGTTAATAACAATAAAAAAAAACAGATATCCTTGAGCATTTGTTATCAATCCTTGTGCGAGCAAAATGTATCGATGGATTCCACTCGAAGTTATCTGCGAATATATGACGCTCTGACGCGAAAGAAATCTGTCTGCAACGTTCTTGATCAAAATTCGCCGGATGGGAATCGCGACACGAAAAACGATACCGAGGTCGATACGCACTGTTTAACGACCCGTCCGAGTCTCGAAGCTGCGTCCCGCATCTGAGAATCAGCGGCCTCGATAACAACGTTTTATGAACATTTCTCGAGACGCGACATCCGTAGGACCTCTGGTAGAATGTTTACGAAGGTACGATTTGGCCATATATTTTCGCATACGCTATAGCAGGCACCAAAGAAGAGGCTGGGTCTCGATTAGAAACCTCTCTTCGTATCAGTCGCTTCATCTTGATTTACAAGCGTTAATTAATCCTAACACCGATCATGTAAATTAAAGTTATTTCTGTGCATACGTTTATCTTTGGAAAATTCAAGGACGCTTAATTGTAAGATAGCCGCCGGGTATTATTATCTAATCTCCGTTTATTGCCAGCACAAGAGATAGATCAACGATTGCCACCCGAGAGTCTGGAACAAAGATCAACGGCTACTGGAAGTTGGCGTCGTCGCTCGACGGTACCACACGACTTTCGACTCGAGTCCCGTGATAGATGCCCCGAAAAGGAACCGTCCAGCCAGCAATCTGAAGCGGGAAAAGGAGAGAACGGCTGCGCGACACTTGGAGAACTTTCGGTCTCAGGTTCGAGATCCTCGCCAAGGGATTTCACAGCAGAATGACCCGGGAAAAGGTAGCTATTCATTCGTCTTCCGTGTTGAACATTTTCGAAACGTTATTTAACAGCGAAATCATTATCTTCAGAAGACGTGACAAGACAAAATACAACAGCGAGTGTATCAGCGAACAAAGAAACGAAGATAAAAGCTTCCGATAGGCTGCAAAACCCGGAGAATCGTGTTGCCATTAAACTGACACCTCTCGATCAGCCTGGAACCTCGAAGTCGTTGCAGTCTAACAAGAAATCTGACTCCGATCCGAACCGAGTGAAAAGAAGCAAAGCCACGCAAATGCGACAGAATCTGAGTACTCAGAGGTTGCAGATTAACGATGACACCGACGATAGCGTGAGTAAAAGAATTGCAGATTTTCTATGCAAAGAAAATGCGATTTGGATAGATTATTGATATGAATATAGGTTTCATGTTTGTTCTGCAAACGCTCGTTGCTGTTTGAAATTGATTTCATTTTTCATTTCAGTCCTCTCAGGAGGAGGAAGTTGAGATGAGGCAAAAATATATTTTGATCGGATGGGACAATTTCCGTTGCAAGCTGATGATCGTTCTACTGGCTCTTCTCTTCCTATGGGCAGTCATTTACTTCCCTCTATTCGCAACCTGAACTATTTACATCGTGTCTCGATGCAAAGATGACAAAATACTATTTCCTGTATATACATACACACGTACCAAGCGTTCCAGTGTTGATTACGAAACGAATTTCTCGTTCCTATTATATTGAACGTTGATGCGAGAGATGTTCGTTCGCAAATGGTACTGCATAAATGTTATATTACGAACGATCTCGTTTCTGATCGAAACGCGGTTATCGAAAATACACCGAGTGTAAATATGTACATACACCTTCCAAGAATAAAACATTTTTTCTTTTAACGAACGATCAATTTTAATTATTCTCCTATCTACTGTCAAGGGGAAAATCTCTACTATCTTACAAAGCTAAACTACTTGAATAGAATTCGTCCGGACGTATCGACAGCGAATAAATTCATTCTTAATTCCAATAATTTACCTTTCGATTCAAATTAACGGACCCGTCCATCTATCGAAATATAAGTGAGCCAACCAGTGGTCACTGTGTCAACAAATTCAAACAACCTTATTCGTCATCGAATGACTCAACAGAGCCTCTAACATCACTAACAGTGCCAATAAGATACATTTAATCGGAAAACAAACACGATTGTAAAAACGTTTTCGTTCTGAAATCTTACCAGCGGTCGGAACGAAAAATCGAGCTCAGAGATCGCAACACTGAAATCATTCTTCCGAGAACATCGATTCCTGCACGCGTGAAACGCGTAACGGTCGTGCAACGACCTTAGACCAGGGTCGAGTAAACGTGCCGAGAGACGACGAACGCAAGAGGAAAGAGTAATATATCGGTTGGAGGCGGCTGAATACACCGGCGAGACTTCAGTTCAACTTAAAACGCCTACGTAAACTCCTCGACGCTCTCGATTCTACTGCGCTCAATACTGAAACCGATCGTGCGAATCGACGGAGAAACATGAAGATCGAAAACGTGACTAACGTCTTCCTGATACTCGTATTGTCCTTAATACTCGTTGGTGAGTGAAATATAATTTTCTGCTCGTCAAAATTATTTATTTATACACGCGTACGAATTTTACGTAGATCGTAGCGAGCACTAGAGTGTTAAAAAAGTGAAAGGAACGGATTCTCCAATGAATAATAAATACAATAGAGGAAAGTCGGATTCTACGTGAGAGGAAGTGCTATTGCAGAAAAGTTTAGAGACGCAGTTCGTTAAATCGTTTATCGAAAGAGATGTACAGTCACTAGAATAAAATCGGATAAATGCGAATTCTGTGAATTTTGAAAGCTACGAATGACGCTAGCAAATATATTATATAATCGGATTAGATAGAAACTGTTTCGAAAAATATCTCCCGCAACTATCCTACGTGACTCTGAATCTTAAACACTGCGGACACGCTTCATTTATTTTTTTCATATCGCCAAGGTTATCACGAGTTCATGGAAACTTGCAGATTTTAAGTAGAGAGGAGAAACCCAAGATTCTCGAAGCTAGAAATAATTTCAATGTTGTCTCAGATAATTCACTGAGATTCGATCGAAAAAAATATATACCAATTGGGACTGATATGATTAATCTTGCTGAAAGTTCTTAAAACGGATTTCCGTTATTCAAATAAACGTCGACAGCGTCGATGAATCATTGATTCGCTCTAATTACATGATTAATATCTCAAATAGCGAATAACCGTGTCGACCCCGACTATCTTGCGAGTGACCGACGTAGGAAATATTTTTCACTCTCATTTCTGTACTTATTTACTAAATACTATTTTGCTTTTAGTCGACGTAGAGGCAGGATGGAAATTTTGGAAGAAGGACAAAGACGCGACCACCACTACGGTCGCTCCTGAAGTATCGAATCTTGATCCCACCAAAGCACCAGTAGGTGCTACAACCGCGACTAACAAGCCACCAGGAAATCCGACGAATCTCGGATCAGCGGTTATCGGTGCAGGTGATCCTGGACTAGCGATAGGAGTCACATCAACTGGGGGGAAAATAAAAGAGAATGCCCGACCAAGCAGGCCAAACCCAGGAACGGAAGTTGGTCTAGATTTTCCAGTACCCAAACCAGGAAAACCGGGGATCGGTGGTACCAATGGACAAGGCTATAGAGAATGGGCAGCAGATCTTACCGGAGCTGGAGAACCCGGAAGGCAACCTCCCAAACCGCCTTCTCAGGGACCAGCAATTACTGGTCCAGGTAATCAAGTAGAGACTCGTCTTTTATTGAAGGAGCTGTCTAATAAATTTGTATGTAGGTCCCAAACCAACATCCGTACCTGGAGGAGCGGCACAGCCACAAACACCAGGTAGGATTTTGTATGAAAAGTGTAGAATTAGGAGGCTGACGATAATTAAATTAGATTGAAGGTGCTAGATATAAATCTCATCAAACATCAATTATACTATTGGGAAAAGTATAAGTAATAAGAGTTTACTACTTTTCATTTTCCGCTTCAGGAGCTAAACCAGTCACGTCTCCTGGAAGTATGCCCTCACCGCGACCTCAACAACCTCAGCCTCAGCCTCAGCCTCAGCCTCAACCTCGTCCAGGTACAAATAAATTCTACTATATAATCAGAGGAAAGAAAATATTTCTCATCCTAACGGACACCTGCAGCTACTTCCACACCAGCTGTACTACCCGCCCAACCACAACGCGTTCCCAGTCAACCCGGAACTGGAGGTAATCAACTGTCCACACTAAACGTGGGTACACTCAAGCCTATTGCCATAACAACACCGGCGCCTTCTAGACCAGGAAGCCCTGGTTCTCCCGGTAGTCCAGGAAGAACTTGGGCCGACGTTGCTGGCAGTGGCAGCAGACCTAACTCGCCTACACCTTCCACGAGACAACCTGGATATCCCAATCAACCAGGTAACCGTCTAACTGTCTTATCAGTTACGATATTACTCAACGAAGGAATATATCACGAGCACTTTTCTGCTATGACCAGTTCAACCGCAAACACCGACTCAACCAGGGAAACGACCGTCTCCGGGTACGATAGCCGGTGGTGCTCTCGCTGGTGGTGCTCTGGCAGGCGCGGCTGCGGCAGGTGCAGCTACAACCGCGAATAACAAAGTCTATTCTAGTAATCCGACTTACAGCAAAGGGAATACTATCACAGACGAAGATCTGGAGAAGCTTTCCGAAGCTTTGTACATCAAGGACACTAACAACGCGAATAGGTATATCACGCTGAATTTGCAGAAGGAAACGACCAGCAGCAGCACGACAGACGACGCGCCGCAACCGTGAGTCTTACTACGTCAAATTTTGATCCTATCTACAGTTTCTCTGTGAAAATGTAGTTCTGATTCGCAGATTGTTCACGGTGAACACAGAAGCGTACCAAGGTAGCACTATACAACGAGTGATATCTATCTACGATAATTACAAGCCGGAAACAAATGTAAATGAGCACATAAGCCCTCTGCAGAGGCAAGAAGAGAGCCTCCTGGTAGACACGTTCCTCAGCACGAACGTGATGTCCGCTGCAATGAGATTCTTGGCCGACAAACAGAAAATTAAGAAGGATTATTACGAGTATAAGGAGACGCTGAGGAAATTATGGTTCAATCTGTTCTCCAGAGGGCAAGGAAAAATCGGTAGCTCTGGATTCGAACACGTATTCATGGCTGAGCTCAAGAAAACGGATGCCAACACCGAAGTAGTCGGACTGCATAATTGGATTTACTATAGCAAAGAGGAGGGCAATGGAAAAGCAGATTACAATGGATACTTGAAGAAAGTTGATCTTGGAGACGTAAGTCAATTCAGTCATACTATTCGAATGATACTTGCATATGCACATGTCTTACTTTGCGTTCCAGAAAGCTTCTATCGTCAAAATACGAACGAAATACGGCGGTTACGACAAACCGGTGACGACGATGTTCGTCGGTACCTCGCCTGAATTAGAAATGGCCTTATACACCGTATGTTTCTACGCGAGGCCGGAGGCTAATTGCCCGGTCTCTCTCGGAGGAACCAAGTTCAACATCGTTACGCATAAATTTAAGTACAGAGGAAACGACCTCATAGGAACAGCGTACCCCGAAATATAAATCTATCCCAATGAATTCGTTCCTGACGAAGTACGAATCGTAACAAATTCAGAGATTATCTACGTGATATTAATCTATGCATATTTTATAATACTCCAGACAAATAGAAGTATCGTATGATTTTATCCTCGGGACAACATTGTGTTTTTCAAGATTTAATTTTGTATTCTATGCGTTGGATAAATAAATTTTCTTGTTTATCTATGAACACAAACGTCATTCTGTGAATACTTATTCAACCTTCTCACTGACAAGAGTATGTAGCATTCCGTGATGCTGACAATCTCGAGCAAACAGATAAAGTCGGGTCAGAGGAGGGAGTTGGAGCAATAAACTATCCCACGGTTTTGCAGTGGGGATACATCAGTTAGTCAGTAGATTTCGTAACGAAAACAAGAATGCACGCGATTTTGCGAACGTTTTACAAAAGTAGGGATCAAAGCTACCAGTGGATCAGTCGTTCCATACCCGTGAATTATCGATCAAGATTGTACCATGGCGATAACGGGGTTTACGGTTATAAACCGAAGACACCGAGATCCTTCGAAGGTATTTCACTTTTAATAAGTAATTCGTAAAAGGTATAAGAAATTAGTCGAATCTTTTAATGGTACATCATTCGAAAGCAGATAAACATGTTGTGCGTAACGTCGCTAGCATCTATTGCATCTCATGGATGCATCATTGAACAGGTAGATTAAACGAACATTTTTAAGAAGTAAATCGTTCTTACCTTCTAAATATCGCCACGATTTCTTCCCCATTCCTCCGAGGTTAAGAATCGATCAAGATTCGCACGAATCACTGCACTTTACTTACGGAATACCCGGAATACTATTAACCAAAATTGTAAACAATCACACGACACTTTGATCCCGCGCTTCCTTGGAAGTGGAGCAGGTGACTGCCATGAATCAGAGTGCAAATTCTCACGTAGCCGTGCCGCGCATGCGCGGTTGATTTGAAATTGAATTCGTTTTTCCAAAAGTAACTGACATAATATTTTGTCAAATTCAATTTGCATACTTATTCTCTTCGTCGTCGATGTAATCGTTTCCATATGGCAATTTACATTGCGACGTCGATAAGATTTTAAAACGCTAATCCAGAGTAATGATAACGCTACATGGAAAATTTTTATTATTACGCCACCGCGAGATACATACTAAAGATAGCGTAAATATAATTTCAACATACGACGCGTGCGATTAAGCGATGTTTTTTTATGCATCATGTAGATTTTTGTATTTTCAGTACCGAAAGAGTACCTGGAAACACGTTCGAAATATAGCAATTTCTACAGGCTCGTTACTGCATACAGAGAACTGGCTCACAAGCAAGCAAACGTAGATCCCATCTCGCCGAAAAGACCGATATCAGTGGCAGAACTGAACCCAGAAAGATACGGTTTAAATCTGAACGACCGAGTTTCCTTCAAGGGAATTCTGGAAATGGGGAAAGAGGAAGGAACCGTGGAGGAAGCGTTAAAATTTCTGGACAAGACTTACAGTGACACGATAGGACTGGAGTTTAGCTATCTGGAGGTAACGAACGAACGTTCTGAATGGATCGTTCATTGAAACTGCAAGAACATTGACATTTATTTCTTTGTAGAAGATGTATACAAGTACCTGATTTCTGTTAATGTCTACACAGACCGAAGAGGAGAGAGAATGGTTCGCGGAGACCGCGGAGAAGTGTTTAGCGGAACCACTGACAGATGAAACGCGAGTAGCTATCGCGATGGAAATGCTCAAGAGCCAGACCTTCGAACAGTTCATGGCTATCAAGTTCGTGAGTCTAAAAAGATACAGCGGCGAGGGTGCCGAAAGTATGACAGCCTTCTTCCACGAATTTTTTAAACTATGCACTAATGGTAATTAAAGATGAAATTTGAAGAAATTCCAGTAACCACAGAGATCACGTTAAACATTGTATCAAATTACAGATAATTTAGAGTACGTCGTACTCTGTATGCCGCACCGAGGTCGTCTGAATTTTCTCACGGGAATGCTGAATTTCCCTCCAGAAAAATTGTTCCGAAAACTACGAGGATACTCCGAGTTCCCGGACGACGTTACAGCCACTGGCGATGTAGTTACGCACTTGGTTTCATCCACTGACCTGAACATCGATCGAAAACGTCTTCACGTAACGATGCTACGAAATCCCTCGCATTTGGAAGCCGTGAACCCGGTTTCCATGGGAAAGACTCGTGGGATGATGCAGGTCGTAAAGGACGGTGCTTATAACGAGAATGAAAACGTTCAATGGAGCGACAGAGTGTTAAACATACAAGTGCGTCACCTTGTAATCGATTAAACGAAATTTGAGACATCAGTCGAAATCGACGTTCTAATTCTAATTTAAGGTACACGGAGACGCAGCTTACGCTGCTCAGGGTGTCGATCAGGAATGCTTAGCACTGTCTGCGGTTCCTCATTTCGAAATAGGTGGAACTATTCATCTGATAATCAACAATCAGTTAGGTTTCACGACACCACCTTCCAGAGGCAGATCGTCACGGTATTGCACGGACCTAGCGAAAATGATCTCCGCTCCGGTGATACACGTGAACGGGGACGATCCCGAGGTGTTTAATGATGATTCTATTTGTAGAATCACAAGCTTTCGCTCGTGTACATGTAAAATAAAGTTTTTAATTGCAAGATATCGTAGATGGTCGTGCGAGCAGCTAGATTAGCCTTCAGATATCAGAGAAAGTTTCGGAAAGACGTGTTCGTGGATTTAAATTGCTTTAGGAGATGGGGTCACAATGAGCTGGACGATCCTGTGTTCACGAATCCGGTCATTTATCAAATCATACAAAATCGCCCGTGAGTATCATCAAATTTATCCTTTACATTCATATACAAATAATTGTATATCCTAATTAGATCGATACCCGATCGATACGTGGACGAACTCGCAAAGGGCAACGTCCTATCAACGGCGAAGGCGAAGAACATTGTCGAGAGCTATCATGCCGTGCTAAATAAAGCGTTGAATAAAGTAGATATGTATGTCCCGCAGCCTGCGTATTTCGCCGGCATATGGAGCGGCATAAAACAAGCTGACGCTTGTATAACGCAGTGGGACACGGGAGTTAATTTAAGCTTATTGAGATTCATCGCCGACAAGAGCGTCCACATCGAGGATGACTTGGTGAGAACACATGCAGAGCGTATGAAATGTCATTATTACTATTAAACCCGTTATTATTATTAAACCCGTCATTTCATCGTGGGACAGATAATACACCCGAAATTAAAAAAGAGTCATATTCAACCGCGATTGGAAAAATTAGCCAGCGGTGAACACTTGGATTGGGCTACTGCCGAAGCTCTGGCAATCGGAACCTTGTTGTATCAAGGATATAATGTCAGGATAAGTGGACAGGACGTAGGCCGTGGAACGTTCTCCCACAGACATGCAATGCTCGTGGATCAATCCACAGGAGGTAATCGGAAATATGTCGCAAGTTTAATTAAAACTTAGTAAGAGTCATACTATTCTAGATATCCATATTTCGTTGAACTCTATGATCGAGGGGCAAACAGGGAAGTTAGAGCTGGCTAATAGTATTCTAGCGGAGGAAGCGGTTTTAGGATACGAGTACGGTATGAGTATAGCTGTTCCAACTACTTTGACGATATGGGAGGCACAGTTTGGAGACTTTTTTAACGGGGCACAGATCGTTATCGATACGTTCGTAACCAGCGGCGAAGCAAAGTGGATGCTAAGCAGCGGTTTAACGATACTTTTGCCGCACGGTTACGACGGTACAGGTCCCGAACATAGTTCCTGTAGGCTCGAAAGATTTCTGCAGATGACCGACAGCAACGAAGACAAACCCGACGGCGATAATGTCAATATGCATGTGACCAACCCAACGACACCGGCACAATATTTTCATTTATTGAGAAGACAAGTAGGACCCCTGTTTCGCTAATTATACGTTTACTCGGTTTTACAAATGCGAAAGTGTCGTACGTTGTTTTAGATGGTGAGGAACTTTAGGAAACCGTTGATAATAGTAGCACCGAAAATACTGTTGCGCCATATCGCTGCGACCTCGGCGTTAGCGGATATGGGACCGCAGACAACATTTAAAAGCGTTATAGGAGACGAAAAGGCGAAGGCGTCTGAAGTAACTAAAATAATTTTCGTAACTGGGAAACACTATTACGCTCTCGACAATTTTAGAGAGACTACAGAACAGAGTAACGTTGCAATTATCCGAGTCGAAAGTTTGTGCCCCTTCCCGGTTCAAGATCTTTTGCAAGAAATCGACAGATACAAACGTGCTAACAGTACGTATAAAAAGCGTGTTAAATTATGCATCAGAATTTTAACAAGAGTATCGATTCCAGCTTTCATATGGAGTCAAGAGGAACCGCAAAATATGGGAGCGTGGAGCTTTGTCAAACCCCGTTTTGAGAATTTGTGTGGTAGACCGGTACGTGCATAAATTAAATAATATTTGGGACAAATATATGTATGGAATGAAATGGTTACTTACAGCTAAGATATAGTGGTCGCAAGACCATGGCCGCGGTTGCCGTTGGCGAAGGACAGTTGCATCAACAAGAAGCTCAAGAAGTTATCGTAAGGCCCTTTAACATGAAATGATGCTCGTATTCCATTATACGTTTGACTCTGTTTTATTTTAACACTCGGTTCAACTGCCAAAAATTACATTTACCTGTATAACATCGTTTTATACTATGTTAAGGAATAAATTATTTATACGTCGTGAATATTTACGTCATGACTATATCATCAAACGTAATTCCTATAAAATTGCATATTCAAAAATTATACCTTTTACCATCGAGTTGGAGACAAAAATGGATGACACGGATAGAAGTATCGCTCCTCGTCACGTTCAATCTTTAACATTCTCAGCTAACATTTTTACAATTATTTTGAAACAGAATTTTATTTGTCTAAATAGTTCCTCCTTTATAAACAAACAGCAGCAAAATTAAGAGTCTAGAAAATAAAATAACTAGGAAGCTAAATTCGCATTATAAAACAGTATCGTTAAATTTAATCCTTACTGGCACTTTCTGAATCTAAACGTTCGTGTTCTTTCTCAACGAGATCCTTCAACTCCTCCTGAAAATAAGTAGAACTATTTTTATTAATGTGCGAAGCACAAGAAGTTGATGAAACGTAGAAATTAATGAAACGTACACCCCAGCCCAATTTCTCTGCCAATAAATGGCATCCAGTATCACAGTCGCCTAGCCAGGCAACATCGCGACCCCCATGAGAATTTCGCGTGTCGAAAATTAAGCCATGCCGTAGTCCCAAAAGTCGCGATAAGCGATCTTGCATACCGACTTTCTCTTTGTTAATAAGTAAACGCGGACAGGTGGGTCGTACTCTGCAAACGGAATCAGATTTCAATGATTCAATCAACGATTTTAAATGACAATTGCATCTAACAATTCATACGTACCTGTCGACCAAGGATGCAAAAGGCTGAACAACCAAGCTCGAACCCATGATTATTAAAAGATCCGCTTGTGCGAAATCCCGATCAGCCAAGAAGTGGAAACGATCGGGCAACATTTCTCCAAAGAAAACTATGTCGGGTTTCACTACACCCTCGTTGCACTCCTCACATTTCGGTACAAGACCTTCAATTATTTTCTCTAGAAACAAAGATCGACACTTCAAGACATATTCATAATTACAATATTTGTAATTTTAATATTTAAGAAATGTATATATATAATGCAAAAAAGCCTTACCTTTCATCCATGAAAGCATGTATGGTGCTCTGCACTTGAGGCAGCGACCAGTATAAAATGTGCCATGAGCTTCTACCAACTTTTCAGGGGGTAAACCGGCCATTCTTTCTAACGTATCGATATTCTGTGTGTAATGTCTCAACAGTAATCCCTTCTCCCATAAAAGGCGAATAAAATAGTGACAAGGTGTAGGTTTGAAGCCTTCAGGTAACAATTCCTTCGCAAGTGTGAAAAATGGCTCTGGATTTTCCATAAAAAAGTCCAATTCAAAAATAGCTTGGGGATGAGGAAGATTGTATTTTTCTAAATTGTGATAAAGACCGCTCGACGGTGATCGAAAATCGGGAATTCCTGCAGCTAGAATATATTGAAAAGACAGATTTATGATGCATTGAATAAAAGTAACAGTATACTTGAGAAAATCTCACATGTGGAAATACCAGCTCCAGCCATAGTAACAATTTTACAGTTCTCATTCTGTTTTATATAATCTACTATTCCATCGATACTAACTTCACGAAGAACCTTCTGCTGGGACTGTTCATCGTAATCAGAGGACTCGACTAGTCTCAGCTTTTGTGCTAAATATTTACGAATCTTCTCCATATCAGAGTCTTCTACCTCCTCTTGTTCGGAAGAACTATTTGTCGCTTCTTCATTTGATTTCTCTGCTACAATAAGTAAATAATAATGTTAACAGTATACATTAAAAATCAATGCAAAATATATTACATTGTCAGAGTCTAATGAATGTAAATTAAATTTATTCACATCTACTTCATCTCTTTTAACTTTGCACTATTAACTCCTTGAAATAGTAAAGAAACATTGTAAAATTCAAATTCGTCGTACTGACTCGAATAGAAGTACGGAAATATAGATTTTCGCCGAATTTGCTGGATAAGCAATTGCCGTTGACGACTGATCAAAGAAAATGCGACCCGTCGAAACATTCTGGTTCGAACACGCACACACATCGTCATGTAACGGACGTAAATAACTAAAAACACGTGTTAGTAAGCAATTACCTAATTCTCGCAATATGTAAATCCGAATGTTCCAAGATTACAGCAAACTGTGTTGAACAATAAATTAACCTCCGTAATTCGTTTAACCATTTTATTTAATTAAGTTTCAGACTTCTTTATGGACGACTATACCATTAACCTCTGCTATCATCTCCCGTTTATTATGAGACCGTTTTACGTCACATAATAATAAAAAACATAAGGAAACCATAGTGAAATTCTAATTATACAATTTATTAAATCAATATTCTGGGTTAAATGCGATTGATGCCTTGTCGGTGCAAATAGACATGCTAAAGTCTTTTGCAGTTCTTATCTGTAGAAAGTAGCATAATAAAACAGAGAATTTAATATGATACAATTGATATTTAAATTTCGCATGAAAAAAGCATTAAAATGTAACAGCTTGGACCAACGACAGTTCGAAAACGTTACCTTTTTCCCCTTTATCCGTATCATTGTTGTGCTCTGACATGTTTCTCGTTCAACTCGTGCTTACTTATCTTATTCACGACCGGGATCTTAGACAATTTTGTCCGTTAATTCATTCATTCGAATAATGACATTCGCGTGTCCTCGATGCACTTTGCACGTACCGAATGCCTAAAAAGACTATCGAGCAACTAACTCGTATTCGCTTGACTGAATAATACTGAATGAATGATATTAAATAGAAGCAATAATGCCTCGCTATTTCGAATTATATCTTTTTGCTACGTGTTCAAGGCCTCCTATCATTGAATATTGTGATTGCTACCTCTAATAATTATTTTTAATCCAGTAAATAAAAATAATTTGAAATCTTCATTCTGAAATTAATTTTGGTTGTAATAAGTCAGTCTTTTAAGTTGTAAGAGTATCGACGAATTTCGACCGTAGCACTATGCTTTCTTGTATGACACGGTATTCCATAAGGCTGTCTGTCACTCGAAATCTTTCTTCAATTTTCAGTAATGACAGTCGAGAGCGTCGTAATTTTGAATTTCCGCGCGGTAGCCACGAGCGAACGGTACGTGCCTGCACGGTCACGTGACCGCCATAATTCAATTTTCAAATATATTATTTTATTGATTTAATACTTTATAAAAATTGAAATGCGAGCTTTGCTTCGATTTATATATAATGTATAACTAGTGAAGCAAGTTTTTTTATGTACCAGAACATTTATTTTCTTCGTAAAAAATACAAACAACATGTTAACATGATACACATAAAATTGTATTAATGCTAACGGGATTTCTTGGACGTATCACTTCCCAAAATTTTGCGCCGTTGGGCAAACATGTGCATGTACAGTTGTGGAAAGACTGTAAAGTAAAAAGAGAATAGTAATCGTATAATGGACGTACGATGGATAGAACAGTAATTTGGAAACTCACAGGGAATGTATAACAGCATTTGAAACACAAGTATGAAATAATAGCTGAATATGAAATTCCATGAATTAGGAAGCCTGTAGCTCAAGGCATCTGGGTGCTCACTCGCATACCTCACAGCTTGATAAGTGCATAAAAGTTCTCCAGTAACACCGATTGGATACAATGCAATAAATAACGTGTATCTGTAATAAAGTACATAAGACAAAACATTCAACAGTTAGCATTAAACCTGTACTAAATCTTAATACCTTAGCCACGTGAGGAAGTAAGGTACGCTGCCATTCAAGCTCATGAAATAAAAGAAGTATCTAATTATTTCTGTTATTGACCATGCTGAGATAGCCAATGGTATGCCAATAGATGATGATGCATATTTCTCTGGAGTCGCTAGTATCACACCACTTACAACTGCCACACGACTTAATACTTGTACAAATGTAATTAAAACACCTGATTTAACTAAGCCAAGTGCTGCATGGATCACCTGTGACGAAAGTTAGTTTTATTTCTTATCAAATTCGTTCAAATGGACGTTTACCTCTAAAGCTGCAGCATGTTGAAAAATAATAACAGGCCACTTAACACTGTTCCAAAGATCTGCATTCGAGGAAGAATGAAAATCATTTGTTAGAAACTTGTAAAATATGTAACTCCAACTGCAAATAGGTATAGACTTTTATCAATATCTATAGAGGCATTTTCCATAGATAATATATGTTTCATTCACTTCAAGTTGACTTTTTAAAATATGAATAATTCTTACCCCAAAACTTGTGTTAAATTGTAAGTTTTCAAATATAACTGTCCGACGTTACTAGAGCTTTTCGATTTCATGTTTGTGACTGTTAATTTCTCGTTTATCGAAACTGGAACTATTTAATTCATAACTTCCCGTCCGTACCACGTTGAAACCGTGGAAACCTGAACGAAACTGATGGAAACTAACGACATGAAAAAACGGTATGCGATTACATATACACTTTCTACAGGAGCGTAGTAAGTGAGAAGTGAAACATCGTATCCCGTTTTCTCTTTTTAATATTTTGTCTTTTTTGGGAATTCACCGGGGATTGATTGAAATTTGTTTGTCTAAATTGTACACGGTGCAATAATAAGTAGAAGTATGCTAGGTTAATGTAATTCTTTACGCGCCAATACAGAATAAGCGCATGTATATGAATTCTCAATCATTCCAGACATGTTTGCTAGCTTTGTAGATAACTCTTATGAATTGCGTATAAGAAGCAAAACACGTAAGTTTCACAGAATCATGAATATTAATTTGTACTCTAGTTATTACATTTTCTTTTTAGAAAGTTTAATAGAAAATCCATGAACAGTATTTATTAAACAAGACAAATCAGAAGATTTTCAACCGTTTCTTAAATTAAGATTTTAATCAATGTAAAGCTTGGAGCGAGATAAGACTGAAAAAAATTAAATATTTAGCTGACTACGTTCCTGATAGTTCAGAGTTCGATACGTTTAGACTTTAGCGTAAGATTGCTCATAATGCTTGCTTGGTATAAAACGAGAACGCACTTTGCACGTTTCATATTTGATTAGCTCTTCTTTTACGTACTTGCTATTCCGGATTCAGAATAATAATCATATCACTTTATTACGTATACAATAGAATGACTTTACTACTTTTTTACTTATACTTGCCATTATGTGGTATAAAGATCCTCAATTAAAATTGTTAGATGAAAATTTTTATATCTTATTGTGAGCTATTGATGATATCTTTCAATGTTTTATTATACAAAATGATAAATGCAAGTACGTCGAAAATTCAATATTTGATAAGAGTTAAAATAAGTAGTTTGAGTTTATGATAATTAAAATTGAGACAGAATTGAGATTAGCATAATATAAAGATGATTCGAAGCTTGGTCATTGATTTTTCGATATCGTGTAAAAATCGATAAATCGAGCGAAGCGATAATATAAAAAATGTCGGGAACTAAAATATAATTCTCGGTTGATTATCGTAAAAGATTACGATTATATAATCATGGATTATTCGCATGGATGTACACCTGATCTTTCTTTACGATCATCTGTCAAACGAATCCCTGAAACGTTCAATAACCTATGGATCATTTTCTGATCACTGATCGTCTTTTGTCGCGGACTTACCGTTACAGGCGTTAAACAATAAACTGTTGCCGGATGTTCCTCAGTAACTACACCGTCTAAAAAAGAAGTATGAAGATGCAGCGAGTGAATTTTCGAAGCCTCCTTGACACAGTGAAAAGGATTAATTCGACTAACCGTCGAGCAAGCAATAAGTGCAAGCCTTTCATTTATGGTAGAGATGTAGAAATTGCAAAGAAGAACGGATTGCCAATTGTGGCCTTAGAATCCACGATTATTACACATGGAATGCCTTATCCAGACAATTTAGAGACAGCAATCAAAGTTGAAGAAGCTGTCAGGAAGAAGGTACAATTATTCTTAAACTGTTAAAGACAGTAGAATAGAATTGGATTATACATTTGTATTATCTCAGGGTGCTGTACCTGCGACAATAGGAATTGTAAATGGGCAGATGTACGTGGGTTTGATGGAAGAACAGCTGCAGATATTAGCTAAATCATCTTCTGGAGGCACTATTAAGTGTTCTCACAGAGATGTATCAACGGTCATTGCTAAGAAGCTGAATGGAGGTACAACTGTTAGTGCAACGATGTTGATAGCGAATTTAGCAGGCTTGCCTATAATGGCAACAGGAGGTATCGGTGGTGTCCACCGTGGAGCAGAATCAACTTTCGACATTAGCACAGATTTAATAGAACTTGGACGTACTCCTGTAGCCGTTGTCTGCTCTGGTATTAAGTCTATATTAGACATTGAAAAAACATTAGAGTATCTAGTTAGTGTACTATCTTACATTGAAAAGGAAGTCCATACAGTAGAGTTTTCATTATTGTATAATTAACTTTTTTCTTGTTCAGGAAACTCAAGGAGTTCCTGTTATAAAGATCGGCGAAACGAATCGTTTCCCTGCATTTTATTGTACTGAAACGTTTCAACGAACGGAAGTGCCGCACAGAGTGTCGGATGCGCAAGAGGCAGCAAAGATTTTAAAAGCACAAATGGAATTAGGCCTCCGAACAGGAATACTGTTTGCTGTGCCTATTCCTGAAGAATATGCATTGAATCCTAAAGAAATGGAGTCAGCTATATGCAACGCTTTAGAGATTGCAAAGTGTAGAAACATAAGTGGAAAGAATGTAACGCCGTTTCTGTTGGAAGAATTAAACCAGATCACTCGTGGCGAATCTCTTCGAGCCAGTAAGCAAATAAATTATTTACGGAAAAGACACAAAGTAGAAAACGAAATTTTGCGTTTCTCTATACAGCTTCTATCTTTCAACAGACATAGCTCTGATCGAAAACAATGCAAGCATGGCAGCAGAGATTTCGGTGAACATAGCTGAGAGGAGTTCTGAAAGCTTTCACGGTACCAATTCTTCTCAGTGCGTTTTTCATGTGGAACGAAGCCCAGTAAGCAAAATCAGAATACTGATATAAGGTGTTTCCGAGCTGGTAACCGCCCTATATATTCTTAAAACGTATATAGTAAACGTTTTGTTTGACCGGCTGACACGTTGACATTGTAGGTGGTAATCGGTGGTGCTATAATGGACACCGTTCTGCAAGTGAAAGATTCTGAGATAAAAGTAAGTGAAGCCTTTAGTCAGAATTATACTAAATAACCAATCTTCCTTGTATTCGTACTTCAGAGAAGTTATAGAACGTTTAACAGTATTTACATACAATTACGACCACATAGGTTTTATGTACATTTAAGAATATCGAATAACACGAACTCATGGTACACAGTACAGTATGGGGAAGAGTGGTGTATAAAAATCAAAAAGCATGATCGAAACATGTTCGGAGAACCATCGCGGTATTGCACGTCGAAACGAAAAGCGTGAAATAGGTACGATTTACGAAGGAAAATGTTCCTTGGAACTTTGGTAGGTGAATCTTCTCAAGATTTTGATCAGGGCAATGCTCGTGGGGAAATTGTTCTAAAGCAGAACTGAATACAAGCGTTTTTCGTTGTGCATGACCAAAGTGAAGAACGCATTTCAACTTCTAGTTTACACTTTTTCCCATACTTGGCTACGGTAATTCTATTTTGTTTACCGTGTACGAAATAACGTACATACCGTATCTAACCATTTACATATACAGTAAATTGGGTTTCTTAAGCAGGCACTATTCAAAGCTCCCTCTCTCTCCCATTCGTTTCCATATATATGTTACATTTAAATATCGATCAGTTACAAATAACTACAGATAATGAACGTGTTTTATTAAAGCTGTCCTCGTTACGGCATCACTATTTGTTATTTCGATAGAACGCAAAAGGGATACTTTGTCCGTTTGACGAGTACAAGATGAGAAATCGAACGCACCGAGTAAATGAATCAAGATGTGAAGTAACAGTACGTGTCGTCTCGAACCAGAAGTTTAAAAGCTTACTCTAATCGAAGTTAACGCGTAGGTTTCCACTCCTGGTCGGGTCGTAATAACATCTAAATAATCGTTTTGGGAATTAATTAATGCTATCTGTCGTACGTTTTACATATAGAATACGTGTACATCCTTATATACATTTAGTGGCAGAGGCTGTATGTCTGCGAGGTGTAAGCTTTCATATTATTATGTTAGCTTAGTACATTCAACGATAACTCGATGGCCTGGTTAAGAAAGAACCCTCGATCTATTTCAATTGCGACTATTTCGTTCTTCCTCGATATTCGGAAGTTGTTCATTACACGAGACGAAAGAAACATACGCATTCGGATCTGGTTAACAATACGCGTTAATGAACGTGTCTTGTGTCAATGATTCGTTTGGTAACGATCTACTGCGCGTACGATGCCCTAAAGTAGAATACCCTGTTGTCCAGACTGATATTTAATTATGAGAGAGAGACCAAAACATCAAATCTGACTTGTCTAACAAGTGTGCGTTGCACGCACCATCCTAATTTTTATTTTACATTCCTCTAAAGAAAACAAATCAAGTAACGTTGTCCCAGTGTGTAAAAGTTGAACCGTGTGCTATGGATTTTGGCTTTTTCTTAAACAGACGATCGACGCTTAATATTTGACTACCATACACCGCTATGTACAGACTACTAATACGTATATCCATTATCTTTGCATTCGTAAACGTATATAATCCCTAAGATTCGATTAATCCTAGCTAGGAAGCCAATTTGAGTATCGTATGTATGTATTCATACGACTTGCTGCACAAATTAATACAGACTACTGTCGCGCTGCATGTATGCATGTATGTATGTATCGCTTTATATAAAAAGAACTAGGAATTTATAGTCGTTATTCTTATGCGGTGACTTTGTGTGTCTGTTGCTGTGTATATATATAATTCATATATATATACTATTTATATTTTATATGTCTTCTTGTTCCAATGCGCTGTTTAGTTTCACCTTCGCTAATCGTAATGTATAGCTCGTCGAAAAGACAGATTTTTCTTCTTTTTTTTTGTTCCTTTTTATAGTCGTATTTTCGCTATTGGGAGAATCCGTTTGGCAGTATCCCACAATTTTGTTGCCTGTAACTATCGCGTGTCGCACCGCGGTTGTTCCTTTCCCGAGAAAAACAAGGCCTTGTGAGAATTGACACAAAGGAAAGATGGAACGTAGTCTAGTAATCGAGGTGAAGCGAGCAAAAGAAATATGTTTACCACACCGTGTGGCCGTGAGCAATTATTATCATTTCTCAGCCACTCAGTCGTTCTGTGCTAAACAGATTTATTTGCGGTCAACGTGTTTAAAACGCAATAACAAACGTCCGAGCGATTTCAATAAGCTTTCACGTGTGCATTTGCATAGGAAGAGAAGTATCGCAGCCATTGGTTTAATTAAATTCGCGCGTCGACGATCCAACGGAAACGTAATAATTAAATATTTATCAACGAAAAGGTGGTGTGATCCTCGTTACAACGGCGACGATAGTTACATCTTACATTGTGACATACTGGCCGCGTGATTCGCGTGGTAAAAATCAGTATAACAACGAGTCCTAAACGCTCTTTGGTTCGTCTTGATTCAAAGAGAGATACAGTTTCATATAGGAAAACTTACCGCTAAAAATAAACCTACAAAAGTATGATCGATCATATTTTTTTTGTATCGTTTCATCTGTATTTTTTCATTTTTTTGTTCGCCGACCGTGCGAGGACGGAAAGACGTGTAGAAAGAGAATTCGAAAGGACGCCGGAAGAAGGTGTTCCGATCACAGGGCCTTCCTCTTCCCTTTTGTGCAGCTTCGACCCCTTCCTCCTCTCATCGTTTTTTTTTTCGTTTTCATGTATTTTTTTTTTTTTCAATTTTATATTTCGCTGTCCGTTCCTCCTTGCGAGTCGCTCGCCTCGATCTCTCTCCGGTCGTTGTACGTGTCGTCGTGCGAACGGAATTTTCCTGCTCGTCAGCGATTCGGAATTTTCACGTCGCGGGGAACGCGCATCGTTAGAATCGTCGTGCACAATCGCCAAAACGGTCACTCGACTCTGAGTCGATACTGAACGAAACTTTAAGACACCGACAAGGTACACCCTACGGTCTATGTAGTCTAGTCCGGGTTGAAATGGTTGCATTCGCGGGGCTCTAATCTGACGGAACGACGATTCAGCGATACATTTTCCTGGCGACGCGCAAGACTTTGAACGTAATTCGCTTATTGTGGGCTGGTGTGCTCGTGAGGTCAGTAGAATCTTTAGAAACCTTAGCTCCGGTCTGCGGATCTATCCTTTAAGAAAACGAACATACACTTAGTACTGTATATTTTCATTTGGTCATTCGATCACGATTAATAATCTCGGATTCGACCCGATTTTTGTCTACTTTTTTTTTGTAATTGTCCATGTATCAAAGAAACGCGAAATAGTAAAATCGTTTGAGGTATCTGCACGTTTTTAATGAATTAAGCATCTATCTTCGCGTTACCATAAATGCTCGTTCGCGTGTCGGTTTAAACGCTACTAACAGCACGATCTTGTCGGCTCAAGAGAATCTTAGTACAGGTCGATTACCCTTTCCTATCTGTGAAAATTATCAGTTTATCAGTTAACCCCGTTCGCTTCTAAGAATACACCAGAAATTTGAGTCTAATTCAGATTGCCAAACTGTCACGCTCTAATTCAATTATTTCGTCGTATTGAGGCTGACTGGGAGAAAGGTTCACTGAAAATAGAGGTTCGATGAGACCAAAACGGTACGGTCGATGCGAATCAACTTTTTTAAGTTACGTGTCCACTCGTATCGTATCCTCGTATCATTCCACCGATGCGTATCAACGTTCTTTACGTTTTGTTATTTTACAAATGTTACCAATTGTGTTTGAGCCCCACTGTGCCCCATTCGCCGTCCCAACGATTATACAGACGCTGCCACTCTTTAAGAGTATCTCCTCGGTGCATAAGACTTATAGCACGTATGGGACGACGATACGCAGCGGTGATACGAGGACGCGATACAAGTAGATATGCACCTTGGGAGTCTGCACGAATACAGATAGGCTTACTTATACACGGTGATCTCGGCGGACCGATTGCTCCTGTAGAGGAGACGGTTCGACGTGTTTCGCCACCACTTCCATAGTCAGGTGCGCCTGCTCTGACCACCGGCTGTTATACCCGTGCCCGGGCTGCCGCCGTTCGACAGCCACAATCTTCTATTAAACTCCCGCATTTCGTAGTTGTTGTTCCCGTTGCTCTTCTCCCGGTTGCCGCAGTTGTGGTTTGCCGAGGTCGGCGTCGTCTCCTCGAGGATCAGCGCGCAATGGCTATTCGTGTCGCTATCCGCGCCGCCGTCCTGCAAGTTATTCGCCAACAGGGGATGCCTTCCGGTGTTGCACTCATCCGTTTGGATCAACAACGACGCGTTCCCTGGAATCGATTTTCTTTTATTCATTTCACACTACAACATTCTCGTAGGCTATACATGGGTCTCCTGCATTATTTCCTCTCCTCGTGTAGAAAAATTGTTATTGAGGCGTTACGCATTTGTACAAAAATAGAACGTGCAGGACTTAATGCATGTTCTTTAGATGCCACGGGAGATCTTTATCTGAAATGCATTTTTTGTTCAACCGATTGACACGAAACGACGTTCCCATTAAAATCGTTATGACATTTCTTTTTTCTGAATCGAATATACGATTTTATAATTCACTGACTCGCAACCTTTTAACAGGACGAGGAAAACAGTTATCATGCTTACTTTCCTACTTTGCTTAGCCGGCACCGACTGCGATAATATGCGGACAAACAAGGTTGCCAAGACCTTTGACCTTTGCGCCGTACTACCGGTTCAGGTGAGATCCAGCAGTTTTTTAATGTTAGAATTAAATTGATGTCCGTCGCGTGCTATCACAGTTCTATGCGCGGTTCTATCGATCAGAGGATCGAGCTTGACTCGAAGCGTCCATGTAGATCCGCAGATAGTAGAATTAAAATCGTAACTTTTCAAATCGATGCAGTCGCTGATACATAAAAAGCGAGAGAGATATTAACACTAGATCTACCAGGGAGGGTCAAAATGAGTTGCCTGGCATTCCTTATAATCATTATTCATTTTCAACATACCGAGGCATATACCGGGATGAGTCATTTTTACCCTCACGAAACGTAGGTTAAAAGCGTAATTATTTTGAAAATTATTTTTATTAAATTATTATTATTATTATCAGTTTATTATTCAATCTTCACTCATAAAATCGTAGAAATTGCTGTCTTTTCTTATGACTTATTAATTTGAAAAACAAGTCATTTTGACCCGGTATAAGAAGGTGGTTCTAGTGTTAAGAGAATAAAGATTTAAACTCGACTTCTAAGGGAGATAAATTCGAGAAATAGAGTATTCGATAGGAAGTTGTTAAAAGTGAACGAATCTCTTCTTCTTTTTGACTACGAACAATGAACTCTGGTCAACATTAAAGCTCTGCAATTTTATTGCTAGTGCGTAGGTATAATTTCTAAAATTTTTATACGAACGACGTAACAGCTTCTAGCTGAACTCTCTTATTTCTGGTCGCTATTTAAAAATTGATCGACTACCAATTACAGCCAGGCATGTGTACTTATTTTTAGCGGCACGTGTTTCAATGATGCAGCGTGCACGCGTACAGGACCTCGCCTGGTCGCATTTCAAGGGTCTGAAAAAATGGTAATTGTCGAGCGGAAAACGGCTCGGGGGCTATTCTTCACCGGAAGCTTGCAAGAACAATCAAACTTCTGCTTTTAAAGAACCAAATCCTGCTAATTAGACTGCTGGATTTTAAACGTTGGTCATGTCAATTTAAAAAATGAAATCTAGATCGAGATTTCTTTTAGCCTTTAGAAATTATCATATACTTCTTATTATCCTTTTAATATTGGGTACATTGGATTTCATTCATCACATTTTCTGCGCATTTTTCTAAAATCCGCAGCCTATTTACAAGGAATCGTTATCAAGGCTGCTATTTTATTCTGATAAATCACCCTTCGAGAACAGCTGACGCGTTTCGAATCGACTCTACAGTCTAAGGAGAGTCTAAAGAAACGTTCTTCGTACTTCCTCTCCGACAACCGTGAACGAACCTCCCGAGGTTTCTGAAGGCTTCACGACTAATATCCGCATAAGAAAAATACTCTCAATCTCCCCCTAATCTCCGGTATAACTAAAAAAAAAGTATCAAAGTTCTTTCCCGATTCTCGACAAATACTTTATACTTCCATGTATGCCATTCTCGTACATTAGAAGGAAACTATAGAAATAATTGCACAAATTCTCTGATCTACGAATCGTTTATCGAATATTTTTTTTATAAAATGATGAAAGTGTTCTTATATTTAGATAGATGCACAGTCTGGCAGGGATGAAGTGTCCCATAGCAGACTTTTTATTACTGAGAGACGTAATTTTGTACCGGAACGATGGCTTCGAATTAAAATTCGCTCTATCGTTGGTGTAATTACGAGTAAGCTACGAGCAGGCGTTAAGTTAAATACTTATTATACTCGAGCACGCAACGCCCTAGTTCCTCTGGTTCGATCCCGAACGTGCAGATTCAGTGCACACGTGACGGTGTACAACTCTCGGTAAACGACTACCACGGAATCGGACGTTCAACGCGGAATTATGCATCCAATACCGGTGAAACGAGCTCGTGTTCCCACTTACGCGGTTCTTCTGACTCGTTAACCCGTTTGCTGCTGTGATCCTTATTCATTTTTTAACCATTTTTCCTTTCGAACAATCTCTCGTTTCTTTTAACGTCAAACCTACCGACCCTTCTCGTACGCCTGTTCCTACTGTATTCGGTCGAAGAGATCGGTCCACATTGAAATTTTAACAGTTACTATATAGATATTACATTAATAAAACACTACATAAAATTTTGTGTGTCATGAAAGATTTCTTGCAAGGAGTAATATTATTTTTCAGTCTGCGAGTTCGCGTTAAAAAAATCGCGTGTTTCAACTGTGAAACGGAGAATCCTGCACACGATGGAACCCGTAAACATATTTTTCATCGCGGGAGTCGCGTGTCGGTCGGGGTAACAATCAGTGCAATCTAAATTTTTCAAGTTTTCCCGGGTGCACGCGGCCCGAGCAAACTTTTATCCTTAACAAATCTCGTTAACAGTGTACTACTCTCGGTCTGCTTCGCTGCTATCGTTCGCGTTCCAGCGAGGGGGTAGCGCGCGGTTCCGAACTTCCGTGCCGCGCTATTCAGAAAGTTCGTTTTTAGTTTCCAGATGGGTATATGTATGTGAAAGATAGAACGGGTAGATACGGGATTCGTGAAAAGATTCCCGTCGAGGCGACGCCGCCGCCGTCACGGCGCGTCCTCGTTTCGTTTCGAACGTTCGTCGCTCGATGGGTGGCACACGGTGAACCGTGCTCAGTCAACTTCGGGCTCATCCAATTAACTCCTGTTAGGTTCTCCCTGATGATCCGACCTCTTCGAAACACCTCCATAAGTGTTATTGACTGCGAAGCCGGTTAACTGCACGACCAGTCGATGGAAACGAGAGCCAAGCGAAAGAAGAGGCGAACGTCTTTAATTATCAGTAGACTGCGGATTTTTATACAAAATTTTGTACATTTACGTGCATTGTACAGATACACGAAGTCCGCAGTCTGTTTGTAAAGCTTCTCAACGAGATCAGTAAATCTTATTTTAAATAATGATTTAATTTCTTTCTACTGTAATAGAAATGCGAAAGCGATAATTGATCTTTGAAAGAGAAAAGCACTATCACTGGTCGTGGGAGACGTTCAAATGACTCCAGACGAATTGGTACGGAATGTACATCTTTCAACTTTCAAGGAATAACAAGCACGCAGCATTGAAACACTCGATTTTTTTTACTACGTTTTTATTAGCTCGCTTTCTTGTCTGTTCGGTTTGAAGCGTTAAAAAATGATGAGACTTACCGGAGGGGGTAACTGCGTTGGGTAAGGTCGGTCGACGCACGATGCTCCCGTTGTTGGTCGTTTCCGGCATCACCTGCGAGAAGGGTGGCTGCGCGAGCGTGGCAGCTGGCGGCGGCGGCTCTCGTAATAGCCGTATCTTCTGTATCATCTCCCGTATCTCGTAACGCAGTATTCCCAGGAAACACAGTTTGGCGAACGCGATCACGCAGAAGCCGAGGACAAAGAGTAGGTCCGCGGTTTTCCTCAGCCATCGCATCAACGATTCCTCGCAGCCCCTCACGTACGGTTGTTGGCAGGTATCGCTCGCGTTACCGGTGGGCCCGCAACAGGTCTGCGGCCATCGAGAGCCGAACGGGTCCCTGGGTCCGGTGACCCCGCAGCAGTTGAATTCCTTTTGCAGACAGTCCCACTGCTCGCTGAATCGCAGGTCTTTGCCATACTCCATCTACGGTCGAAAAGCAAAGAGGGTACGGACACGTAAGATAGACACAGTCGGCTCGAGCGAGCGGCTGGCGCACGGGTTTATATTTAGAACAAACGACCACGGTCGTAGAACCTGAAAGCTTTCGACTTGACTCGAAACGTTATCGATTCAAGATGCACGACGTTCGTCGGCTAAATTTACGCACCGAACTCTGCTCCGCGTATTTTTAAACGGTACGCTTTCGATATCGAGCCGATATTTAAGGATTGTTAGATGGATTCGTCCGCCGTTCAAATAAAATTTTCGCAGAACTTAGTTTAATGAAAATCAGCACTTTTAATTGCCCAGAATGTTCAGGCTTGGTTTTTGAGACCAGACTCGTTGAGATCGTCGAGGATCCATTGAGCGTGGCGCGTTTTAAGATGCACATCTACTCGTATCGTGTCTTCGTATCAATAATTTATCATGTATCGTAAGACAGACAGGATCCAGGAGTCAGTAACAATTATTACGATAATAAAACTTACTGATCAGACTTAATACATAGGAAAACGAACTGCAATTTTAGTAAATTCAACAAAGCATTAATTCAATAAGTTTAATAATAATAAATTCATGAATGCTCAGTCCTCGTTTAAATTATTACACAAACATTTCTATTCTTTCATTTGAGATACAGTTTTATTATTGGAACAATTTATCATTTGCTGTATAATTCATTCTTCGTATGATCCGTTGTATCAGTTTTTATATGATTTATAGTACCATGATTTATTATGTCATTTTTTGTACGATTTAATACATGATTTATCATACGATTTACGTATAACTGATGGTCGTGCATTCGTAATGGTACAGCTAGTCTGCTACATCTTTGACGAGTCAAACTTGTGTTAAAGTCTAACAGTGTCGATGCCAGATCGAACATTGAAAAATAAGATGTACACTTATTACTCGTTTTGAATTCTGTCGCCCTAGAGGAAACTAATACAAGCTAGAGCTGGCTCAGTTTCATTGTTACCAGCTGTACACGTGACACGGTACCAGAGTGTGATACAAGTGGATAATAGCATTTTATAACAGATGATTTCTCTGAAAGAAGGATACAGGCCGACTGGTCCTGGAGATCCAGGTCGTGCGTCCAAGGATACGCACATTTTCCGACGATTATGCGATCGACCTAGATAAGAACGGGGCTAAGAATAATGACTGCAGATACGGGCCGAGAAACGGGGGTGATATCGGGATTGCTACCAATCCCTAGGACACTGATTTTTCATCCCGCCACTGTGTAAACTAGTTCACTGTCTCTTAATTAGCACTAGCTATCAGGTCACGTCCTTCCTGATACTTTTTAATTCGGCTCGGATAAGCCGGAGCACAATGGAAGCTGTGACCCTAAAGAATGACTGTAGGTCTATAAATAATGGGACCAGAAAAAATTTTCTAAATGATATCATTCCCACAATAATGATAATTATGAAAATATTCATATAGTATTAAAATTTCATTGGAAGAGGCAGCTTCATGGATTAATTCCTACTTTACTTCTGTATTCTTTACGATAGCATATTTCAATTGGGAGTATAAAAGGAGATTATTTCCGAGGGCACGGAATGATCCGATAAAATAGTAAAATTAATCCGCGAAGAGAAATGGAGCGTGGAACAGTTTTGATAACGCGCTCTCTGCAGTAGTAATACATCAACGTTGACGGCGATCAAAATTTCAGACTGTTTAGGTTTCCCGGAGCTATTTAAACGCTCCCAGGCTCGATAGGCAGACGCGACGCGGTGCGATTAAAACTTTCAATCGGCGATTAAGAATTCAGCGGCGACGAATGAGTCGCGTACTTCGTCGAAAGTAAAAGTTCTGGAGAGGATCGATCGAGTCTACGCTCACGCTTTCCGAGTCATTATCCTCCTTGGGGAATCTCGACGAGAGCGTTCAGTTATTCATATAAACCTTTCGCGGATTATCCGCGCGGCGAGGTTCATTGCTTCCTCCAATTTTATTCCAAACCTCTGTACCGATAATTTCACCGGAGGTAAGAGTTTCCATTGGTCGTTTCCAAGCTCGATCTCCTTTCTAGGCTGCCAGCACTTTCTCTTGTAGATATGTGGCTAATTGAGAAATTAATTTAAAATTAATTTCGAATATCGCAGTTTTGTCGAACGAGGCTCGGGTATCGACGTTTTGCAGGGAGAAAAAGTCTCGCAGAATTCGCGAGGAAATACGTGAATACCTGCATGCTCATTTATAAATAACCCGTGGTCTGTACGCCGGGTATGGTATGAATAATATTCACGCTGCGCCGTAAATTACGGCCCACCTCCTCCCGGTCGGGCGACCGCGAGCCGCGTTCGAATTTTATTACGAGACCAAAACGCTTCGATAAACCACGCAGGTATTAAAAACGGGAAAGAAAATACGACTAGCGACGTTTTAGATCACCTTTACGCTCGCTCGTACACTCTATGCCAAGCCGTAATTCGTCTAACCGTAGACTTATATCCTATTCCTCTTACGGTCGAGATTAAATCGATTTTTTGGCTCCGTATATTTTTTATGTTTATCGATTAAACGATGCCGGGAATAGCATTCGATGTCGACACGCCTCCGCGGAGACCTGCTGACCGGTCACAGTAAATTCAGATTCCCAACACTGACACCAACGTTTTATGGTACGTTACACGTCATCGTTGCACCTGTTCGTTATTGTACGACTTACGTATGTACCGTAACGTCTCAGTGGTTCACGATAATAAGCGACGTCAGAAGAAAATCTTACAGACAGGTATAACAGATTTTGAGATACGCTGCTAAGGGGATGATATCGTATTTCAGAGGAGGACTGTTTACGATTCACAATTTTTCTGCCAACGCCGAGAGCGTTTGGACTCGATCCCGGCACCCGAGGACCCGTCCTTTTTTACTGATCGATACTCCATTGAACGTTACCTAGAGGTGATAAGAGCAGCCACGCCTCCGCAATTCTCCGGAGCTCATCCGGGCAACGGAAACCGATTCTCGTTTTTCTCGTGCCCTGAACGCGCTTCTAAGTTCGCTCGATGAAAATTATTACCGCTGGTCCGGTGTACAAGTCGAAGAGTCTCTAACTTCGTTGGCAAAAGTTTGATCGAGGAAACGATTTAAATTATTCCAACGAACGGAGAACTAGGGAAGATAGACAGCCGTGCATCATCTTCGAGTCACGACAGTTCTCTCAGTACGATTTTCCTTTCAAAGAAGACGGGCAGTGGTCGGCTTGGCTCTACTCGTGTGCGAACAGATTTATCCTTAAGTAAGGAGACCGCCCCGAGTCTCGCATTGCCAAAACGAGCCACTTATTCTTCGCTTAACAACTGTGGCATCGACGGGAGGCGCGTATAACGACGTTCTCGTTTATAGAAGTATAAAACTGCGCGATTTACCGTCTTCGGGATTTTTCGCTTCGAAGGAAGACGCATGTGTCGGTCGCGTGGTGAGCTGGACGTAAAGAAAAATAAGAAGGGCAGAGAATCGTTATCTTCATCTCGTGACCCCGAGCAAATTCCCGACCAACAATCTGGACGGCAAACGAGACGATAAAGCGACGCGTGTTACGATCCGGAGTGTCTCGTTCTCGAGGAGTTACAGCTGTGGAAATGGCCGAATAAAATTCGCTAGAGGTGCGTCCACGATCGATCCGAGCAACAATTCCGACCTACAGAGAGGATGGGGAGTCCCTTTTCGTAGAAGCTTGGAATCTGATTCGCGAGGACAAAAAAAGTTTCCGCGACGGAAAGACCTTTTAACTTTTGACGTCTACCTCGTCTTCTACAGTTTTCGAGTATACTATAGGCGTTCGACAAAGTTCATAACTTCTGAGCTAATACTTTCTCAATCTGCGACACTGCTAGCACTTATTTAAAAGGAATGCGAGGATGCATCGATCGATGAGAAGAACGGCACTGGTATTTAGAGATTTGATCTTAGCACTGATTTCGTTGGTTCACAATTACAATCTGCTGTGTGATAAGAGAGACAGGAATGCATAGAGGATCGTTAAGAAATGACTATATTTAGAATATTAAATACTGAATGAACACTTGAATGTTTAAACGATAAAAGAAATGATTATCTAGGACACGTCTTTTAAAACAGACACGATAATTTTGGATAATTTCTCGAGGATGATCACATAAAAAGAAAGAGCAACTGACCTGCAACCGTTGCCTGAGTGTGGGCCTGAGCTCGGCGCGCATCCTCTCGAACCGGAAGACCCAGGCGACCCCGATGACGGCGTCGCCGAAGAGTAGCGCCAGCAGGAGTACCCAGTAGGCGTTCAGGAGTCTCGCGCTCAATCTCCTCGCGGCGATGCAGCCCAGCAGTTGAACGAGGCCGAGCTGCGTGGCGAGGGCCAAGTAAGCGTAAAGGGCCGTCGGGTCGAAGGCGCGTGGCACTCCGGGTACCACGTACCGACGTGGATCGCCGGTGAAGAGAAGCGTGCGGGAGACCGCGGCGGCGAAGCCGAGCGCGCTGCCGAGTAACACCAAGTTACAGGTGTAGATCCAGAGCCGGTAATATCGCATCGCGACGTCCTGGCCACAGTCGGCGCGTCTCTGGGACGTCACCGACGCCGCCGTGTCGTCGGCGACGTACGACCGATTGCTGTCTCTTCTGTTGGCTTCTTTGATCGTATTATTATTGTTATTATTATTATTATTATTGTTGTTGTTGTTGTTGTTGTTGTTATTATTGTTGTTGAGGTTGTTGTTGTTGTTGTTGTTGTTGGTCGTCGTCGTGATAGTGGTCTCAGTGGACAGACGATGCTCCTGACTGTCGTCGAGCAGGAATAGGAAGGGCGGCTTCGCGCTGCAGTCCTTGTTCGCTGTTTTTTGGCTGTGCGTCGACTGCAGGGTGACTGAACGTTGCAGCAGCATCACCGTCATACTATCGTGCCTCCCTGGTACGCGTGTCCTCGTCGTTAAGGATTAAATACCTCGTCGTCCGGGTAGAAGAGAATGGAAGCGGGAGGAGGATGTGTAGTAGTAGCGGGCGTTTATCTAGGCCCTGGTGCCTCCGTCCGTTTACGATGGACGAGAAACGTACTGTGAGAAACGGCCTGTGTCACGCGAACCACGTTATGACTCTCGACGATACTCGTCTGTTCATCGCAGCACCGACCGGCCAGACCCTCTATCTTCCTTTCCTCGTGCCTCTTCTTCCTGTTTTCTCCTCTTCCCGTTTCAACGTGCTCTATTCTCCGTAGTTCCTGTGTCCGCTTGGCTCTCGTCTGCTCGCGATCGCGTTGCCAAATATTCCTACGTCAAATTGGAAATAATCATTGCGCGTAATCAACGAGAGACACGTAGCTGCAAATTGAATTGAAACGCGTTACATGGGCAAACACGTATCGAACACACGCTGGCTAGTTTACTTGAACGATCAATTCGATTCGTGTTGGACGAGTCAGGAGATTGTATCGTCTCTGCGTTAATGGATTGATTAAACGACAGGTTTCATCAGAGATTACGACCTCCGGCCAATTATCCGTCTAACTAATACGTTCTAATGCTACCGTCTGAACTGTCGATTATTATTTCCGTTTGAACACCAGCGTCTCTCTTTCGATAAGAGTCTAACGTGATTATTTATAAATTGATCTAACACATCGTATCATTGTTGTAGGATTAATTATTAAAATAATAAACCTTGCAGGAATGAATTACGATTTACTTAAATTCAGAAGTATCAAAGAATTTTGATTGATTTTAAGTACAATTTTATTGGACCGATTCACGTTATGTGTTTATGATTTATTATGTGACGCATGGACGAAGCTTCATTAGGATACGCAACGGTGATAAAATACAAACGGTATGCGACACGGATCGGTGTCAACGATGTGTAACGCAATAAAGCTGCCGATAGGAGACGATTCATCTTGCGGGTACCTCTGTCCTCCTTCAGAGCTTCCGCTCTATCAAGAGGAGACGTCGAAAATTGATAAAAATATCGGTTTAGAAGCGGGACGAAACGCGCATCAATAAAGTCACCGCAAGGAGGGAGCAATAAAGTTCACCGGTATAAACCCCGCCGCTACCGCCTGGCCTGTCCCGGGTATTACAGGCACGAAATGAAGGAATTAATCGCGAGATCGTCGTGGCATGCGGCCACGAATCGGGGCTACCAGGGTGCACGCATTTTTCTCAAGATAGAATCTCTACTCACTAAACCGCATACAGGGTTCATCTACTAATACTATTTTCAAACGAAAAAGTAGAACATAACACCGTAATAGGATTTGTATTGAATCGATTTTGTGCTGATATTTTTAGACGAAGGACTAGTGTTTAGGAGTAGAAGTTTATCTCTTTACGAACTTCTTCGTTCTCTTGGTACAAGCCATAAGCCTTGTAGAATCTATAACTAGATCGCCGATCTTAAACAGACTATAAATGCTTCATCTGATGTATAAACCTTTATGAAACATCAAAAGTGAATACATATTGCAGTCGTTCGATGCTACATGATATCTTCATATGACGTTTCCAAACTGATTAGGATAAACATTTTAATTTATAAAAATGAACGATCTACGTTGACCTAATAAGAGAAATAGTACGAGAATTTTCAGAACGATGAAAGGTTCACGAATAACAACGAAGAGATTCCTTAATAAAGAATGTAAAGAATTTTGCTAGAGGGCTCCCCGAAGTCTCTGCTTACACGAGAAACGTCGTCCAACTGTCTGAAAGTGACTGGAGCACGGAAGTTGACGCATTCCGTTTGGACGATGAGTTCAAGGAAGACATCTTTTGGCTTCCTCGACATCCTTCGAAGCTTCTACCAACCTACAATTGAAGTTCTCGATTCTATCCAGCTACGGCATTGCCCCCAACGGCGAACTGCCCCGTCTGGCATCGAATTACTCGTTCGACCGGGGGTGACGTCGTTCTATGTAGATCGACTTTGATCCGGTCGAAATCATTTTGGATTTTCAGTTTGCACGTACGCAATCGCGTACTTATTATTCGATGCAGAGAGCTCCGCGTGGCCACAGAGCGGCATGTAATTATTCCTCTCGGTATCATGATAGATCACGTTGATTCAACGGTGCACGGCGTACCGGCACGAACAGTGGCCCTGCTGGTAGCGTGTGCCACGCTAAATTGTATTTCTTTCTGACAGTTCTAGCGTGCAATAGGCAATTCCATTATCGATTTTCCCTGATGCTCGACCACTCGCCTCGGCGCCGTGTTTCCCTTCGTGGATAAGAAAGAGCCGCGAATACGGGTATCACCGATGGGACACGGGTTTTATGCATTTATAGAAAAATTGAATACGTAGAAAATATAACAAATGACACGAAAAGCGGTGCAAGAAGCAACACTTGAGGATGTATCGGCTATACAGTCAATCCCAAAAGTTTATGTACCTTAGAAAAACGCACTTCCTATAATTGAAAGGAAATCAGACGTCGGAAGAATAATGCTAATAATAAATAGCTACGTGCTAAAAAGTATAGAAG
>NW_017136308.1:1191460-1200011 GCF_001652005.2 Ceratina calcarata | reverse complement strand
ATTTTCATCGACATTTTGCTATAGAACAAATAATAAAAAAATTGTGCTCTTGGATCAAGAAAACTAATCTCTGATGAAATATGGCAATATTGCACTCATTCGAACGTATTCGTTCTATCGCAAAATGTCAATGAAAATTCATTTTCCCATAAGACTCCGTAAAATTCGCAAATTTTTAAAACGTTATATCTCGGTTATAAAGCAATGAAATTTTTACACAAACTTTTTATTATCAGGAACGAACAGTCTCCTGTTCAGTTTTAATTGTAGCAGTCATACTGAACAGAGAAATATGACGCAGAAATTGTTCATTTGGCAACGGAGGGGGGAGGGTGATACGAGTCCCCGGAGGCTACAGTTATTTTTAATCCCAATCACATCAGCGGGGTCGAAGATCGCGTTTCTTATTAGCCTGCACGTCAGCCGAACGAGCTTTCAAATTTGATTTACGTTACAGCGAAAAGCTGCGAGAACGAGTGACCAAACAAACGGTCAATAAATAAAGGAGTGGGACGAGCCTGAAATGCCATGGCTCCGACGTCGAGAATTCGTATTAACGAGATATTTATAGCGTCGATACAATCGCATAAGGATGACATTTCGAACCGGCGACGATGCCGCGTCGGAATTCTGTTAAATGTTTCTCCCATATTCCCGTTGATTAGACCATGGATTTCTATACAAAATAATTGACTGTACACCAAAAAAAAATAACATTTAACTTACTTCTGATATTTCATCTAGTTTTACACGCAGCTTTTACATTTTTCCATTCACATTTAATTCTTATGTAAATGAATAAAAACCGCAGCCCAGCAATGTCATCGGATAATTCCAACACTAGATACTTCCTATTTTTCGTTTTTATCAAACGCGCGTAGCGGTAACTAATTTCGTTAATTATATAACACGTTCGATCTGTAGTAATTAAAAAAACTGCATAAAAGTAAATGGATCTGTTCGATATCATTCGGAGCGATGGGGGTTGGTTTTTATGAATGCACGTGAATCGTGTACCGCCTGTATCTGAATAGGTTCGCCGGGAATATCTTCATAAGAGACGAGGGAGTGGGTAGGGGGGAGGAGGGCAGGTAATTTATTACTTTCCGATAAAATGATAGGAATACGTAGAGTGGAGTTTACATGGTTCTGTTTGAGCGACGTGGAAGAGGGAGCATTTTGGAGAATACGGCTAGAGATGGTTTTAAATTCTTCAACTCGTTTTCGTATTTAGTCTCTCCCCTTCGAATTCGAGTTATTCGAAATGCATGAACTATCAAATATTCGCGAGATTAAATTAAGTTCTCGGTCATCACTGAATCCAGTGGATCCATACGAACGCGTCGGTGATCTCGTTTCTTTTTCTTGTATCAATTCAGAAGCTACTCCTACTTTTGAAACAAATACCTTTTCCACGTTTTATATCTTCTTAAAGTGTCGTATTTCGAACAGTAACTGCGCAAGATGTGTACGGAACGTAAGCGCGAAATGGCCGAACCTATTTAAAGCTGCTACGGAGCAAATGTGACATTCGTGACCAGATGCATATGCCACACGTGTAGGAAACTAAATATGCAATTCTGCGGCTTGGTGCGAAAGTGGAAGCGTCATATTTATGTAGAGATGAGTCAAATTGAATTTGCAATCGGTTTTATCAAGTAACGACTACAGTGAATTCTTTATAAAATAAGCTGATCAAATTAATAGACCGATAATTATAAAAGAAAGACAATCAAAGTTTTGACGTTTAGAAATGAAGCATAAATTCCTTCACATATCCTCAAGTGTCAATTATCTAAGCTTCGCAAATAGCTCTTCTTGCGTCGAGCCATTTAAAATGGATTGGAGGAATAAGAAGGAAACGATGAACTTCCGTTTCCCTAATTGCGGTTTCTCAAAATTTGCGTAAATACCCGTCGGTGGGAATCTAGGCGATCGACGGATAAGGCACGATCGGTGCGCGTCTAGGGAACTGGGAACGTGACAGAACGTCCGGAGGCCGAATGCACAGCCGAATTAACGGGTTCTAGTCGCTGGCAGGAATTCTCGGGACGTAGGCACGTACATAGGCCACGTATGTATATGTATACAGTTGGGAATCACTGCGGCCTGGAGTTCCTCTCGAGCTCGTGTCGGGATATATGTAACTACTAAACACATGGAGAGACCCGAGTGGAGATGCTACACATGCACCGTTTCGCACATGATCAGGTGTGCGGGCATCCGTGTACGTGCATGCATGACGTGTGGGCGAACTAAAGTGCACGTTGCGCGGGGATCTAAGAAAAGAAGAAGGGTAAACTCGACGAGACGAGACGAGGGAAATCTCGTTGTCGATGGGTTCGTCAGGTACGAGAAGAAAAAGAGTGCGGGAGGGCCGGAACGGGACGAGAGAGAGAGAGAGAGAGAGAGAGAGACAGGATAAGTTTCGTGTTGACTGTCCACACTCTTAAAAGTATCCTCTCTCGTGCATTGATGTTGTACATACAGGATTGAAGAGAGTAGTGCATTGTAACGAAACGCGGTAGAAAGTTAAGGGCCCATCGATCGTTTAAGCCCTCCGCGCGCTTGCCCAAATACACGAAGAGCTTCGACCGTCTACGAGTCGACAGATTTCCACTATCAAATCCCTAATGATACGTTCAAAGCCTTTGCATACAAAGCGACGTTTCTAAGGTCAATTAAAAGATCAAGAATGGTCTGTCAAGAGGAATGAGTTCGAGAGGTTGGTCCTGGGTCAACGTACAGTCGCGTGTACATTTGGCCGGTAAAAAAAGACGAGGATCGATCCCCACGATACACGGTTTATTCTTAATTCGGTGTCGCGTTAACGCAAAGAGAGGGACGAACTGGCCTTTGAGGGGCAGGGGGCGGAGAGAGACCTGACCTTGTGCAGTGAATTAAATGACACCGCGGATGCCTTCGCACAGAATAGGTCCGTCGGTGTCTGTTTTTTAATTAAAATTCCTTGGTACGCCTGGCGGAGATAAAGAAAGAGTAGGAGGGGGTTGCGCGGACGCGGGGGATGGCCAGGAAGAAGAGGAGCGGCTTTGTGCGAAAAAGCTTTTAATTAACTATCGGCGGGAATGTTTGTTACCGTTTGAAGGGGATGTTGGCTGGTTACGCGAACGAGAGAAAAAGCGACGAGACGAGACGAGGAAGAGGACCGAAACGAACCGAGAACCAGAGGAGGGGGTTGGACGTTATGCAATCTTCCTCCCGACCTTTCCGAAGGTATTTATCGTCGCTCTTGGATACGCTCTCTCTTTTATCACGTTATCGTCGAAACGTAGATTCATTTCACGCCTGTACCACTGTCATGGCCCCGCCTCGATCGCCACGGCCTCGATCCGTTCGCACCCTTAACCGTCATATCCTAATGAAACGTTTCTCCAGGGAACTTAGACTTAATCGTCTCGGAATTACGAACGACGTCTCCGTACGCCGATAAACAGCCAGATCCTCAGGGAGCGACGATCAACGCAAGGACGATACGTACGCTACTCATCGATGGTGTTACCATTGACATTCCGTGGTGCACACACGTGACCATGATCGGTAAAAATCGGTGAACACTACCGGAGGGCAAAAGGGAAGAAGCGAGATCTTTCGAGAAGTTCCTCGGACGTTTCGCTACTGACCTTTAGACGCGCGCTAGGCTGTCGCGATACACCTCGGTGAATCGGACACGGTCGTCCAGGTAAAGATCACCAGTGTCACGTATCGTGAACAGAGTTCGGACGTGTGTCGGGAGTTCGGCGAGAACGTGGTGTTCGCGTCACGTCTATCGCGCATCGCGATCGCGAGCCTCGTCGGGACTGTTGTCCTCCTCGTTCATGCCAGCAGCGCTGGCTTTCGCCGTTTGCCTCTGCCTCTGCTGCTACCGCTGCTGCTACTACCGTTCACCACCATGATCCCGCACGATTTGCCGTACGCTCTCTCATCATCGCCGCCCGACGTTCTCCAGCTGCCTTTTACCCTTGGTCGGCGACGAGCGTACAGTCCGTGTAACCGAACGAACGAACTGTTTCTTCCTTCGCGACGAGTTCACACTGCTGGAAGTCGTTGCTCACCAATGCACTGGGCGAAAACCGTGCCTGTTTGCACGGGAACGTCTCTGCGATTTAAAAATCTTAGAACGAAACAGCGCTCTCGCGTTCGTCCGGGAGTTTCTCGCGCGACGGAGAGAGAGAATGAGGGAGAGAGGAAGACGGCCACTGTCACGGGGTCTCGCCACTGTAGCGGAAGAGGAACGACGACGAGAACGGCGGCGGCGGCGGCGGCGGCGGCGGCGGCGGTAACGCGCGCGCGGCTGGCATCGGGAAGAGAGAGTTCCTCGCGCACGGGGGTGGCTGTCAACAGCGCCCGAGGTAGGCAACCGGACTGAGTCTCCCGCTTGCACGACAGACAGCGCGACCACCGACCAAACAGAGATCGACGATCGGGTCCGGTTGCCATCGGGAGGGATGAAACGAGAGGGAGAGAATCCACGAGCGAGGCGACGGCGTATAGCGGACACGGGAGAGAAACGGTGCCGTTGGAGGGGAGTCAGACTCGACGGTGTCTGTGTGTTAGGGTGGAAAAACGCGGAGGAGAAACGTGGCGAAGGGGTGGTGCTGGAGAACCTGTGGAGGGTAGTTCGCTTCCCGTCGGATGGGGAGAGAAAACAGGGAGGAGAGGAAGCTCGTGTAACGTGGCGAGTATATCCGAGGACGGAGGCACGAGGAGCGACGAAGAAGAGAAACGTGGATGGATGGGAAGGAGGAACTCGGCGATCGAGGTGGGAGAGGATGAGATATAGGAAAGTTTGGGGGATAAGGGGTAAAGCGGATATGGAATCTGGGAAAGACAAAGAAGAACGAAGGGCGTAATACGGTGTGGGAGAGGGAAGAAGAGATAGCAACGGTATTTCTGAAAGAAAGGGTAGATTAGAAATCTGCTGAGGTACATGGGAAGAAGGGGGGGTATGATGTAAGTGGATTTGGCTGAGACTGGTAGATTGGAGGAGGTACTAGGAGTGCGATGGGTAGCGGGAAAATGTCAGGAAAGGATAAGATTGGCTTCTGAGTAAAGAAGGTAATTTGGGGGATCCGTGGAGTACGAGAGACAGGTAGAATTAAACAGAAAAAGCCTCGGACGTAAGGAGAGGACGGGAAAGAGGTAAAGGTGGATGGGAGAGTATTTGAAGGAAACAAGAGGGAGAAATTCAGAGGCGATTCGACAAATCGTGAAAAGAAAGATCTTGTGACAATGTGAAGAACGAAAGGTATTAAAGTAAAAATAAAGAAGTAAGGCGAGAAGAATGCGTAAAAGGGGTAGAGATAATTAAAAACTGAAATAGAAAATAACCGGGCATTGAGAGAGGAAGGTGTTAAAAGATGAATAAACGTGGAAACTGTGGATTATAATTAAATTAAAAGGACAATAAAAAATAATTTGAGGTAGAAAAAGAACGTCAGGAAAACTGACAGAATTAAAGGGAAGAGCCTGTCTCTATTGTACAGGGATTGAATAATACGAAGCCCTAGCTTTCTACTCGATGAGTTTACATTACTTTACAAGTACCTCCATACGAAATGCTCGTCCCGTAATTGAATCGTTGCGACGACGAGAGATATACATACATATAACGTGAAATAAACTCGAGCAAGTTTCATTCTTGACATTGAGGCGGAGAAAATTAATCCCTTCAACGGGACGTCCTCGAGGCGACACGTGTTATCGATATGGTCAATGGATCGACAACGGCAAAGCCCATCTGTGTTATAAAATATTCGTAAGTCATATCTAGGTTCATATGTGTCGAGAAAAAGAATAGGAATATGAAATAAGATTTTCTACACCGATGAATCCTGTCTGAAAAATTCTTTCCCCTCTCGGCCCTTTGTCAAGGGACACTTTTTGTGCTGTGGGATTTAATAGGGAAACGTTTACACGGTCGAGCATGCTAATTGCCTGATGGCTGAACGGTTTCATCTAGAATTCGAAGATGATCGATCAATCGAGCTCCGCGGTGTTCGACGCGCGATTAGAGGCGGCGCATCTTTTCCATATTCCGGATCAATAATCGACGTATTCTTTCAGGACGACGGTAGAACGCATGCCGGTAGAAGCCGAGAAAGTTGCGGCGGGGTCGGACGAAATATCGCCAACGCCTTGATCAGCCTTGGTCTGAACGCTACGCGGTTAATATCCGTCGTTGGTAACGACCAGCCTGGGAAAGCTATAATTAAAAGTCTAGGAGATGCCGGAAAAACCATCGAGCAGTTGTCGAATATGAATACAGCTAGGTATAACAGACGGCGAGATGTTTTTATGTCCCGTCCCTAAATACACGCGTTTACTTCCCCTTCGTCGGGATCATACGATTTCCATAACAATAAATTAGATACATTGAATTCTAATAAATTTCTATTGAATTAAACTTACACCGAGAAAATATCATTCGCCGGCCGCATTATTGACGATAAATAAATCTGAAGGAAATTCGAGTACCCAATTTGCCGGGTTCAAGGTTCGTTACGATTAGAGAAAATCCTGGTGGGCACCCTGAATCCGAGGATTCTCCTCCTTCCCTCGTAGAAACGTTCATATTTTCTTGCTTGGTCTTGCGTTTCAATGAATACTTTCCTTCTAATTTAAGGTGTACCGTGATCATCGACTATAAGGGTGAGTGTCATTTCGCAATCGGTGAGATGGAAGTGCTTGCGGGCATCAATCCGGATTTGATGAAGAAACATCAGTCACTAGTGGAGAACGCGAGCATCATTGTTCTGGATGGCAATCTACCCTTAGATACGATCCGCTACGCGCTGGACCTTGCGGCGCACTCGAAAATTCCAGGTAGGTGTTTTTATACATTCTAGTATCGTTCGTGTATCAGTTTATTGAAAAAGTTTAATCTCATATGGTGTGGACCACATTTTTACAACATGATATACAATACGAAGTCATAATTACACAGGTAATTATTAAAATAATCTTCGAATACGAATTTCGTGATCGTATAAATATAAAATACTTTTTTAATTATAATACGGAAATATAAAAATGCTTCTCAAAAAATGGACGGAGTTAAAATAGTATCGGTCAGAATTCAATTGAACGACCTCGAAAGCAGATCTATAAACTTTATGTTCGTTGTTAATACTAAACATCCTCCTGCGTTTAACTCATCTTCGAGAACTACGAGTGTGACGCGACGAATCAGATGTATCCCGCTCTTGACAGCCCTTGGTGGCTGTGTATACTAGGCGGCTGCATTTGCATCACCAAATTCCGAGACTCCTTGCGCATCCTATATCCAGCCCTGGCATCCAAGTACAAGAAAAATGCAGCCAACCAGTGAAACATGAACGAGATAACAGCCAAACCGTATGACCATGATAAATGATTGAAGTTCGGATACATCATCCAATCTCTGCGCCAACATTGGCCTCCGAATATAGACACCGCGAAAAACAATTGAGTCCCTGAAATCAGGAAATCGTTTAAAGCTCGTAAGATGATCTTTCTCACAGAATCTGTACAATGTACAAAATATTTACCTGCTACACCGCAACACAAACAAGCGACTGACGAGAGGTGCCACTCGTTGTTCAACACAAATTTCAAAGGCCAACGAATTAAAGTCAATGCAATTAAGACTTGTGCGGAGAATGAGAGTAAAAGAGCTATCGTGACAAATGTTTGCACTACCATTAACCATCCTGGTAGCAACCATTCCCTGATCACGTAGTATTCTTCTGAGAAAATGTGATGGCATCCATTGAACTGCTTGTCAAATTGATAGTATGGATATCTAAAGTTCTCGAAACAATATTCCCAAAGTCCCATATGCTTGAAATTACTAAAAGTTTCTTGATAAGATTCGATCCAGTAGGGACTGAAATTAAATGATCGAGATATATTTTTATACAAAGCAATGGGTGCTTGAAGAAAATGTTGATCAGTACTTGAGAAATTTTATTTTCACATTAATTATTTGAATACCTGGTAAATGCCATGACCAGCAGCAATCCTGCAATGTATGTAATTACTCCCCCAAACACTACCGCGTCTAAGGAAAAAGGTGCAATTAAATGTCAGCATTAATTACAATCGGTAATCAATCATTGTGTTATAAAAATTAATTTCGCTCACTCGATGCGCGGTGATATTCTTGTTTATCGACGGACATGTTGATCGTTCAGTATTCCTCGTACTGAAATCGAAGATCCGCGTTTAAAATGTTTGTTTATGAACTTTGAAAATACTTTCCCGTAAACTTGCCACACCTCTCTAACCTCTCATCGTCCCAGCAGCTCGCAGCTCCCAGTACTGCCAGCAATACAATCTATATATTTTATATTCTGTACGGTTGCCTGCCTGATCGTGATACATATATGTATATATACTACCACCACCAGAGAGATACTTACACGTATGTATATATGTAGGACATATACATAGTACACATGTAAAAATTCTAAACATTGACATGAACAAGCAGGATGAATACAGTATCTAATTTGAATGTTCTTTATTGAAGAAAAGATATATTATATAAAAA
>NW_017136308.1:1106580-1191028 GCF_001652005.2 Ceratina calcarata | reverse complement strand
GTAGATATATATAAAATGTACAAAAATATGAATCTAGTTTAGTAATGTTGTACTAAAGTAACGGAAACCTTACGATCTAATGTCATTATGAAACTATCTAACAAGGACGGAATAATATTACAAAATTTTGGTACTAAAATCTTGTGCAAGTCTCTTATACGTTTAAAATTGAGTAAGGTGTAACTCATGTACGAGATTCGAGTTGAAATCTTGTTTGAGATTCTTTTAAATACTGGCGTTTCTTGCGCTGAACGTTTGCCTCTACAAGGTAAAGTACACCAGCTAGAATAGTCAGTACGCTACCAACGACTGCCATCGCAAATGACCAACCGAAGAAATTGTTAGTATGTCCAGGCATCCAGCCTTCCGTGTTTCCAAAACAGGCAAATATGATTACTGCCAGTCCACCGCTGATACCAGCGATCAACAGTAGATACCCGATCGTTGTTATAAGTTGTACATAACGCTTTTGTTCGGGATCACAGCACAGGGTAAACAATAACGTCAGGATGAACGATGCCAAGCTCAGCAGGAGGCACACAGTGAAGAAAAACTGTGTTGCTATCATGAACGCTGTAAGAACAAAAGATCGTGAAATTACTCCGTTGAATTCGTCGATTGGCATTCGTAGGAACTTACGAGGGAGTAGAAATCCACGGATGTCGGAGTACCCTGCGGTGAAAGGATCGTAGACCCATCTGCAGCCGACGAAAAATCGTCTAGGCGCGTCCATTTCCTGCGGATTCGGAAGCGATCTGAAGCAGTGGGTCCAGAGACCCAATTTGTCAAGTTTTGCGCCAGTGATCCGATAATCGCTCACTAGCCATGCTGGTGTGCCGAACGCAACGCAAACGCAGACGAAAGCGACGATGAAAACACCGACGCCGATATTGCCGGAGAAGCTCCTCTTCTTCATCATGAAGGATCGTCTCGCGAACGATGGGAATCACGACGCAGAATACACCGCGCGCGCTGGACAATTTGAATTCACTGATCAAGTAAAGATCTCACGGTATTAACCACACCCAAACACGTTATGTTGTGTGTGATGACCATGTAGCGTACCGTCCAACCTAACCTTGTAAAACTGTGAGTATCCCACGACGAGTCGAGCCAGCAGTTATGTATTACAAGGAAAAGGTTCTCAATCTGTCGCTTCAGATGTGTGTCACACAGAGTCACATATGTAAAGGCATTGACAGAACATCTTTTCCCTTTTTCCTCATTCTAGTCGTATCGAGGATCTCCCATCGTCCGTAAAAAGAAAAACGGAGATCGTTTAAAATAAATGAAAAGGCAAGCTATTGAAAAGTTCTTGAAATATGCATTTGGAATTCTGAGCAGTCCAAGGAATAATGAACAGAGTCGTAAACTTAAGACTGTAAACTTTGCATGAGAATTTTTTATGCAAATCTCTATTGTACTCGTATTACGTCATTGTCGTTTCATCTAGATTATTTTTACATTTTCAAATGAGACGAATTATGAATGGAACGGAAACGTTGATATCTAATTTGCGTCATGCATTCGAGACGAATTTTTTAACATCGTAACTATATATAGTTTCGTGGATCTGCGAAACGAGAATTAAGAAGAATGTCAAATCCTTAGATTTGATGTTCTTTTTCTCGGAATAGGCGTATTCCCCCTGTTAGTGTGCTCATGATTCATCCAGTTGCAATTCATGATTTAATGAATTAAAGCAACGCCTTAATTCTTGAGTCATTAGATATTCGTCATTTTAATGATCTTTCGCTTAACCGTTATCAAATACCAAACGATCTTACGTACTGATAGTAACCCAGAGTTCCAGGGTGTGATCGATATAGTACAGGCGAAATTGTAGAAGCCGCTGATTAAAATAGGAGCTAAACTGGGTCAACGACTTACACCTGACATCGATCTTCGTGCACGCAATCTTAGTCGTAACTCACGTTGAATTATTTCCCCTGATAGTAAAATGGGTCACAGTTTGACCCCTGTTTACGCTTTAAAATCGAATTATTTTTCTCTATAACTTTTCTCTTCACTCATTAAAACTACACGTGTTCACAAGAAAATTAGAGAGGCAGACAGATTTTGAACAAGTTATTTTATTGTTTACAACTTCTCATACAATTTTCCGATATAAAAAGAATATAACAAACATATAATATTTGTTAAGGCCATGCAATTAGATTTCAGTTAAACAAGTAATACTAGTTATATGTACAAACTCCTAGTCTCTTCATAGAGCTTCTTACACCTATGGATGGAATCGTTACTTAATTATCTTACAGAACAATGTGTGCATAATATATTTGTGTAAAAACAGTTATACTGTTATAAAATACTTCTTCCAATATCATCTCTCCGTTTCATTAAAATATACTTAAAACATCATTGTGGTTCATAAGTTAAAAAAGATCTTCGAGTGTTACGTAGACAACACTTACAAAAATAATGAGTATAAATATCTTAGTCTTAAAAGAATCTGTGTGGAGCATACGAAAGAATGAGTCTACATATTTAAATTCACAGCGGAACCATGCGCTTGGAGATTGCATTTTGTCATTTTCTCTGAAGAAGAACTACGCTCCATTTAAATAGTTGTATGCGTCTTCTGTTCCTCGTGCAGTATCTTTTCTTGTTTCTTTCTGTGTCTACGACCTTCGATCAAGAACAGCATACCAGATGCAACTAGAATAAAGCTCCCTAATACAGCTAATGCATAAGACCAGCTAATATCATTGTGCTCCCAATTCGGCATCCAGTCTCTGCCGTCTCCTCTCGCACCAAATATTATAACGGCTATAAGGCCACAGATTCCACCTAACAACAAGTTTCCACCGATTGTCCATAGGAGCAATTGATATTTATCGTGATGCCGTGAGCAACACGTATATAATACAGTTAAGAAACCTCCTATTAACAATAAAGTCAGGCACAGAGTGAAAAAGAACTGCGTAGCGACGAAAAAGTCTGGCAGAAGGATGTCGTGAATTATATAGTATTCTTCCTCGAACACCCACCAGCATCCATAAAATTTTGTGTCATACAGATGATGCGGATGTTCAAATCCTTGGAAGCACACTTGCCACAAACCTATAAGAATGATTCTATCGTAATGCCACGTGAGATCCAAACAATGTTTTTTATTTTGCTACAGTTCCTTATTTGTCAATGAAATTACCGATTTTAATGAACTGCGGATTTTCCAATTTTCCGTCTGTTTCGAGCCAGTTGGGTGTGGTGAACGCGATCACAATTAAGATGAAAGCGATCGCTGTACATATAACAGCAGCTTTCCCGTTTCGTGTTTTACCCATTTTACCGTTTCCCTTCTTTTACACAAACTGTGCCGCAAATTTTGTTTTCAATTTGTATGTGACCAAAGAAATATTGTTTTTTTTTTTCGGCTACGGTTATGTCAAGTTATGTACACATACAAATATCCCGACTCTGTACACTAATGGGGCAATAGACGTCCATTCTTGAACTGTACACTGGCGGACCGCAGCGCTTCGCATGGCACATAACGTGATTAAACCTCCCTGCGCGGTCGTTCGAATAGAATATGGAATTATATAAGTGAATATGACACTTAAACATACGTGCTCTTTTATGTATAAAAATAATAATTCTACATTACTTATGAGTGTAATACTTCTATTTCTAGTTTGGTACGAGCCTACGGACATGCAGAAGGCGACGAAAGTGTTTGAGGCAAAGACGGAGTGGCGGCATGTGTTACATTTCATATCGCCGAATAGAGACGAGTTAATAGTGATCGGAAAATATTTTGGTATAAAGGTACCTGATAACAAATTGATCTTGGACTTGGAGGAGGTGAAAGCGATCGCAGAACAAGTTGCTGAATTCGTCCCGGTAGTTATAAGTACTTTGGGATCACAAGGAGTACTGGTAAGTTTCAGAAATTCGAACAAGGGTAATTAGGAATCTTAATAATTAACTGTTTGCAGGTAGTCCGTAAAGCCTTGGGAAACGCTCCTTTTTACGATAAAGAAGGTAAATTAATTACTCATAGCATAAGTTCACGTTTATATCCACCCTTGTCTTTCATTTCCGATGATCCTAATGAAACGTATAGCGTCAGTGGTTGCGGCGATTGCCTTACCTCCGGGATAATTTATGGTATTCATAAAAATCTTGATGAAACCGATTGCCTTTCGCTGGGTTTGAAAGCTGCTGCACTTTCGTTAACTTCATTAGACGCAGTTCCCGCTTCGCTTTCATTACTATCGAACGATACGAAATGTTGACGTATCACAGTTATTACAGACCCTTTGTGTGTGTAAAAAAGTATGTGCCTTACAAGTTTGAGTAAACGGACTAACTGCAATTATTAATTAATAACTAGATCGTTGATTTTAATATAGTTTTGGAACTCGATTTCTCTGGAGCCATTCCATTTTTTCAAATATTCGGGTATACCGGTCGGACTATTCATCAAGTTCCTTCTGTTTCCATTTTGCAACGAATTCGGGAACGTTAAATTTTCGTTTACACCCCTCGTAATTCATGTACCTAATTTTTCCGAATATATCCCTCTCTCCCCATCCATGATCATGAATACCACATATCGACCACACACAACCTAAGAAAATAAATAACATATAAATTGCCTTGAAGCAATCATTTTAAAAATGTTGTCATGGCACTGACCCACGTATCCATTAGGATCACAGCCATCTATACTGTATTTATTATTTAAGTAATTAGCCCATTCCAAAGCAATCTCAGGTGATTCGGTCCATTCTAATATTTTCTTCGCCCAGTACATCCTTAAAAAGCCGTGCATCTTTCCCATTGTTACCATTTGATTCTGAGATGCATTCCATAAGTCGTCGTGAGTCTGACAATTTTCTAACTGACTTAAAGAATATATATACTTCCTCTTATCCTTCCTAATCGAAATGAATCACAATGAGTTATATATAATGTATATAATTTTATAATAAACAAAATAAATTACCGATGTTTGTTCAATGTTTCTATTGCCCAAGGGTAGGCACCTTCTACGAGATCGTATTTGTCATTATAGAAACAAAAATTATCGCTAAGCTCTTTTCTAACGATAGCTTCCTCCATGAATGAATCAACCGACTGTTTATATAATTCTCTGTGCTCTTTTATTTCTAAAATGCAACGCTGTACCGACAGCATCCCGAAGTGAAACCAAGGTGACAAATTACTGATGACATTAGATAAGGGATTATTCCGTTGCTCAGCATATCTTTTCAAACGAGTCTCTATGAAATCTTCTAGTTCTCTTATGCTACTTTTATACCCAGGCTCAGCCCATTTAATTTCATCCTCTGGTTTACCTGCTTCTACATTATCCAAAGTTGTTTCCCAATTGTTACTTTGAAACTTTCCTTCTGTCGAATGTGGGTGTTTTACAACAGGAGGAAACTCTGTTAGGTATTCATCCAGTTTCGTATTTATTTTATTTCTGATCGTCCTGGCAGCAATTTCTTGCTTCGACGATGCATGCCAACATGGTACAATATTGTGAGCATCCACCTTTAATAGGGTTTAATATATCAAATGACGAATATTGATTAGGCAACTAAATGTAGTTGTATTTACTTGGCAAATGGGTACATCTTTAGGGAGATTCTTTTGTACGTCGTCGATCCATGACATAGGTAATTTTAATGGGCAAAAGTCTGCGATTACAGCTCCCATGTTGTACTTTTTTACAAACTTAAGGACGCTCTCATTTGGTTCACCATGCAAAAGATGAAAGTTTATATTTAACTCCTTACAGTCTTCCTCGACTTCCATCAAACCTTTCAAAAGAAACTTGTAATACCGCAAGGAAGCGTCGAGGAAGTTTGGCATTAGACAGAAACATACGTGCAGTGGTAGACTGTTTTTCAAAGCAGTCCTCTGCGCAAAAAGCATTGCCCAGTTGTCTAGAATTTTTATCAATTATTTCGATGCTGATATTATCCACAGAATTAAAGTCTCTGTTGCATACCTTGTAACCTAACGTCGCGGAACATCCAATACAAAATCCCGTTAGAATTTTCTTTAACATCATTGAAATTGCTCAAAAGCCGAATACGTTTTTTGTTGAAAGTATATGTCATTACGGACTCGGACGTCTAAAAGTGTATTCAAGATCGAACGTGGTAAGAGTCACAGATGAAAAAGGTAGATGAAAAAGTTTCCCTTACATTTTTTCGATTGTTTTCAAATTTTTTTAAAAGGTCACGAACTTTCCTACGCTTAGGTGGGCTCATCCACGACGGAGTTGATTTATCCATGCTGCTTTCGAGAAGTTTTAAGTACAAGCTTACTCCAATAGTTTTCAAACAAGTATTAAGTCATACTGCGCAATACAGATTTATGAGTTCATATCGTGGAGTACGTAAATCCATCCGTTAGAATGCGGTGAACTTGGAATTAGAAACCTGCTACATTAACAGCCTACTCTGATTGGTTATTCCCATAAATGAACAGAATTTCGTTGTGCAGGTCAAAGCTTTGTACATAGAATTTATCATCAAACGCGATTTAGATAAATTATCAGTCATTGCGAATTTATATCGGAATCCTAGAGTATCTATAAGTACAGGAAATCGTAAAAAGGATGGGTAAAAAATGACTGAACGATAGACACATGTACGGATCGCAAGAGTTTATTTCGATCCTCCAAGAAGACACAATATGTACAGTACATTCCTCACGTAGGCATAACTGTGTGGATATTAAAGAATTAATCACAGGATGATTCGTCGAATAATATATTGCAAGAGTAACCAAATGCGATATAGGATCTACAGGTATAAATCTTGGTTCTGTAATAATTAGGTTCTGAGCTTCTTCAGTTTCTGAAGAACTGAAGACGTACGTATGTTTCAGACAGAGGAATAGACTCGAGCAGCGTAAAGCTCGCTAATAAAATAAATAGATTACCTATTAATTAATTGCACCATTATCTTTATTCTTGTATCCTTGTCTAACTGGGCGAGTCGAAACGAACCTAGCGTAACCAGGCTTTTAACGCGGAACCTATACCTTGCGACACGTAGTAAAACACATAGAAAGTAGAAACGGAACGGTTTATTCGACAGAAGTAAACACCGTCTCGTCTGGACACACGCATCCACATGTACACGACCCATACAGGGTACGGATCCGCGATGCATTTCAGATTTCGGAGTGGCATGGCCACGGTATGACGAGGTTCACGTGGAGGGGAAACTACCAATGGAACGATAAATTGTCGGATCACGTGGTTCGCGACGCAGTCTGTGACCACGAACAGGACGAGGCGAAGGTACCGTCAACAGATACGAATAAACCGCCGAGAGAGAAGGTTAAGTTTGCGTTCTCGCTGGTCCGAAGGAGTAAGGAGGAACGATAGATCGGGAAGAGAGACAGCTGTACGGTGGTAGGCAACGAGAGAGATGAGAAACCGATAGAACGGTAGTAACCGTCCGCGAGAAGACAAAGGACGCGAGATACACCGGGATCAGTGATAGAGTGAGAACGGGATCGACGAGGAAAGGAGGAGGATAAAGGAAACGTGGGAGAAGATCGGGGAACTGGTGAAGAGGGGGAACGTGTGAGACGTGAGAGAACAACCGGACAGATTGGCAGACGGACCTGTCCGACTCGCAACTCGCGAATCTCGTGGCTGCTGCGTTTCAGCTGCTCAGCTATCCTGTCGTCTGTCCATTGAGGCACGTCGTTCGAGCACTAAAGCCGCGCGACATAGAGAACAGTAGATTCGGTTCAGTGTAGAGGAAAAGAGAAAGAAAAAGACGTACTACATAGCACATATACATTCGTATACACGCGTATTATACAAATTGTATATGTACACATAGAGGCAGAGAGAGAAAGAGAGATAGAGATAGAGATAGATAGCGAGAGTGAGCGAGAGAGAGAGGAACGGTAGAAAGAAAAGAGAGTAAGAGCGAAGCGGGCGCCGTTACGATAAAAGAAGTTTTTTCGAAGCGCGTATTTGGGAGCGTTCAATGGTCGAAGCAGCTATGCGCCACGCCGTTGTAGGGCTCTTAGCTAGCTAGTTCTGACTACGGGAGGTCTCGGGCCGCAGTTACGACCTCGAGAACGAGCGGGTTCGCCTCGCGAAGATGACCATAATAGTCTTTTTGATCGACACGTCGGCCTCCATGAATCAGAGGGCATATTTGGGCGGGCGACCCACGCTTTTGGACGTAGCCAAGAGCGCCGTGGAGACTTTCGTAAAGGTACGCTAGTCGAACAGCTTTCTCAGCCGGGAGATTCGATTTGTCGTCGTCCTCGTCGTACCGAGGTCGCACCGTTGCTGGAAAGCGCAACGTGTCTAACGAAGAACTCGCTGCCCGGCCGTCCGACACGATCTCTCACCGTCCGATCTGTTATTTTTGTTTTCAGGTAAGGCAAAGATCGCCAGAAAGCCGCGGAGATCGTTACATGCTCCTGACCTTCGAAGATCCGCCCCAGAATATCAAGGTATGCTTTCTTCGAGGCACCTCGCTCGCCTCTACGTTCGCATGTGTCTTTTCCTTATTTCTAACACCTCTGCGCTCGTTCCTTCTCGACACACGTACACGTACGCTTCCTATACTGAATAGCTGTTATGTAGGACCCCTGTGTCTCATGCATAAGTTACTTCACCGATCTATTATATTTACTGACGGATATCGTTCTCTACGAATGCATTCATGATACACGCCGTCTCGCACGATCGACCAGTCGATACGTTCGTGCGAAATTACCATACCATTCGTCCCCGTCGATTGCTGAATAATTGATATTCGCCAAGAAGGCAGCAAAGTGCACCGTGCACTTGCCGTATCTTCCGTTCTCCGTTACGGAAGAGCAGCATTGTGGGTAGCGACACGCGGGTGGGGGGTTTTATCCACGAGGACCTCGTTTTTTCTTTCTTACATGGGTGTCCACGCACGCGCCAAATTTACGAACTTGATCCACGCGGTCCCATCGCCAAGACGCGTTTCTTCGTTCAGCCGCTTATCTCGTTCGTTTCTTTACTCGCATCGATTTATGCGAAATACATTTTACAAGCTGATGCTAAGACCGATTTTCTTTCAGGATTGAGTATGGTGATCAGGCTGATGGCTCGAGAACGGGCCAAGTTCTGTTCAATATTGTTATAAGGATTAAGGTACTGTCGCCGGTTTAATAATGATAGAGAAGTGAAAAGAGTTTTCATGCGACAGTGGGTCCTGAGACAATAAAGAATTACCATGATTCCGGATGGAAGTTAGCATGGACCGCAGTGTTTCTGGCACGTTAATAGATAACGAGAGGACGGATACACGGATCCAATGGGCAACACGAGTGTTGTAACTTTTTTATGGCTATTCTTTATTGTCTTAAAGCTTAACGTTGCATGGAGGTTCTTCTCGCTCCTCCATTATTGCAGAACTTTAGTGACAGAACTCAAAACCTCGTAACAAACAATCACTTTATGTCTTTCTTGAACCACTAGCCTTATCATCATTTGTTACTTGCAATGAGAGTAAAGAACTCAAAGATTACAGAGACGTTCTCAATGTAGATGATATTTCAACTACTAATTTATGTGTCTCTTACAATTGTCAATAAACGTTTTTATGTACAATGTCTAAAGTCCTTGCAAATGTTTATTTCTAACATGTTTCATTCTGTGTATAATTGAATACAATTTTTTTCTCTTTTTTTAGGCCGGATGGAAAGAGAACTTGGCTACTTTTATGAATGAGCTTAAGAACTTGCAATGCGTCGGATTGACAACATTGGGTGCTGCTCTGAAGCATGCTTTAGACGTTTTAAATATAAATCGTATGCAGACTGGCATAGATACGTATGGACAGGGAAGATGTCCATTTTATTTAGAACCATCGGTAATTGTCGTAATTACTGATGGTGGAAAATATACAACTAACAGTGGAGTTAATCAGGATGTAACTATTTAACTTTACTTCGACTAATACAGATCATCATTTTGAAAAAGAACATCGGTACATTAAATGTTTCCATTGTAGTTCACGTTGCCAATGCATTCTCCTATACCTGGATCCGAGCTAACGAAAGAACCATTTAGATGGGACCAAAGACTATTCTCTTTGGTGCTTCGATTATCTGGAACTCCAGCTGTTGAGAGAGATACAGGTTTAGTGGCGAGCGATTCCTCTCCTATAGACGCCATGTGCGAAGTTACCGGAGGTACGAGAAGGGAATTCTTTATTATATTCTCATTCGCAAACAATGTTGATATAAAAAATTGTTCCTTACAGGCCGTTCGTATTGTATAACGTCGTTCAGGATGATGATGCAGTGTATAGACTCTTTGGTACAAAAAGTTCAGTCGGGCGTGGTGATCAATTTCGAGAAGATCGGTCCGGATCCTCCACCGTTAAACAACGAAGCGCAACACACCGAGGACGATGAAAATGAAGTCGATTCGAATGCAGCGAACGGAGCGCGAATGTATCCACCGAATCCAACGATGCCAGGAAACACAGCATGGCATTCATGCAGAAGACTGATATACGTTCCAAGATCCGCGCAGAAAGGTTTCGCGGTCGGATTCTGGCCGATTCCCGAGAGCTTTTGGCCCGATTTAAGCGCCAGTTCATTGCCGCCTAGATCGGCGCATCCGAACGTAAAGTTCACTTGTACCAGCCAAGAGCCTTTGGTGATCGAGAACCTTCCGTTCGATAAATACGAACTGGAACCTAGCCCGTTGACGCAGTACATACTGGCGAGAAAACAACCGACGATCTGTTGGCAAGTTTTCGTCGCCAACTCGTACAAATCGAGCGACGTTGGTCATCCTTTCGGATACCTGAAAGCGAGCACCAATTTAACGTGCGTCAATCTTTTTGTGATGCCCTACAATTATCCGGTGCTTCTTCCCTTGCTGGAAGAGTTGTTCAAAGTTCATAGATTGAAACCGACGAACGAGTGGCGAACTCAGTTTCAGAACTACATGAGGACGATGCCCACGTACTACGCGGCGGTATGTTTTGATAATGAATATTAATAATATTATCAAAATAACGAATTTGACTATGATTAACTTTGATAATGCGTTATATTTTTAATTTACAGTCCCTTAGGAGAGCTTTAACTAGGATGGGTGCACCTGCGCCATTAGCACAAACGTTGATACCTGATAACATGGATAATTCGCTGTCTTACAGTGTCTTAAATTATTTGAAGCGGTTGAAGAATCAAGCTAAGATCGAATTCGATAGACTTTGTAACGAGGTTCTTTCCAAGCAGCTTGCTACTGCGAACATGACAAAGAATCTAGCAAATGGTAGTACAACGGTGACTGAGGGAGTGAAAGTTGTTTCTAGAACTCCTTTAAAGAAAGATTTGGTAAACATTTTTTGTTAACGACTAAACTCGCACTAAATATCGGAATATTTATATTGGTTTTGTCCCGCTGACAGGTCTCGCACCCTTTATTACAAGACAAATTCACCGGATTAAGGGATCAATTAAACGAGTTCGGTGGCTTCGTAGTCGGATTAGTTCGGAATCAACAACGCAGCGCGCACAGTTATAGAAATGCGTTCGACGTTCCCCGGAAATCCCTTTTAGATCAAGTAGTTCGAATGCGTGCCAATTTCCTGCAACCAGGACTATTGCATACAAAATTGCTCGATGACGATTACGTCCACTCGATGCCCTTAGCACAAATGGGGAACTATCAAGAGTATTTGAAACGCATGACTCCACCATTGAGAGAAATAGAGAGTGCTCCAGTTAGACAACATATGTTTGGTAAATGTTTAAAATGTTTAGATCGAATTAAAATTGTAATTACGCGGGCGTAACGCTAACGTGTTTATGATATGATTTCAGGTAATCCATTCAAGATAGATAAGAGGATGATGGTCGACGAAGCGGACATCGATATGGTTGGCGCAACGTCTTCAGCTTCCAAGAGTGGTCTCAAGCGTACGTTGCCTGCGTCGGACGGAGGAGGGTCACTTGCGTCGAAACCTCCGCCAAATAAACGGAAACCCGGCCCGATTCCTAAGGACGTAGTCATACGGAGACCATCCTATACACCACCGAACTCTCCACCAAGTTCTCCGGTACCATGGATCGACGATACGAAGAATCAAGTGATTCCTACTGCCGATACGAGTCAAGTTCCATCGAACACGAATCCCACGCCGAGTGCGTCAAATGCGCCTTCCGTCAATTCGCCTGAGAAACTGGTAAACGGGCTTGCGGAGATGCCGACGATACCGGTCTTCGAACCGATCTCCGTGGAACACACGAACAATCACATGGATGCCAACCCGCCAACTTTGACACCGGTAGTTAACAACGTTGACGCACCTAAGATCGAAGTGAAGACTGAGAACGTCAAGACGGAGAACGTTAAGAACGACTGCAACAGACTACCTCCGAACGAGTGTTTCGATAATAGTGTGAAAGTTGAGAATTCGATCGACGAACGATTGTCGAACCACGTCGAGGAGAAACGCGACTCGAAGATAGAGAAAGAGAAGGTTCTGACGAAGAAGGAATTGGAAGATATTAGGAGACATAACTTGTCCGTGAGGGAGCTTGTATATAAAGAAGTACGAAGAAGAGGTACAAGTAAGTTGATATCGATTATTGTATCGGAGTATATGATACCGTTCAAGTGTCTAATATGGTTGATTTATGAAATAAGAGGACTTATTTCATATAACTAGTCGTTTCATGAATTAACGGTAACATATATAGCGATATTTTGTAAGTAAATAGGTGGCTGCGTGGAACATTGCGGTACCAATAATTCTAATATTGTTTCAGATTATGCGACACTATTTTCACACTTACACCAAATTCAAGGGACTCTAGATATACGACTTGCGTTTTTGCGAGATATCGTGAAAGAATCATTACGGTTCAAAAGACGTAATTTGGCATCGTTATTAGAAGAATACTTGAAAACTGTACAGGAGGATACCTGGACTGTGAACCACAAGGTGAATCACAATGGTGCCACGAAAATAAGTTAAAAATCGGTCGTATCATTATTCCGATAAGAAATTATTGGACGATGCGGAAGCAAAGCGTACGAATGTGGATAATAAGTATCAGAAAGCTAAAAGCAAGTCGTACATCTGTAAAGAGATAAACGTTTTAGCGTTTAAGGATGTATGTTGTCAAAGCTCGTGAAGTGATAATTGTTAAATCTAATAACGAAACGAAATAGCATTCTGTCAACCAGGGAGATAGGTTTTCAGATTCAGTTTTAATTTGTTTTTAGGAAAGGGTCGCTTCGCTTTGTTAATGTACAGTTGGTAGAAATACGTATTGCGTCTTTTTTGCGGATTTTCTGAAAGCGTGTATTCGGACAATAAAGTTTCCTCTTAATAGCGTCAACTCTTACGAATCATGAGTTTCGACACATAGATAATTTTGTTTTCTATTCGTTTATTAAGTATTCAAAAACATTTTAATTAAGATGTCCAATCATTCGTTATTAGTTATCAACGTGCTATATAAAATGTAATCATTTCCATTTATTACGTTTGATATTATTAATAACAGTATGCCTTTTGGCACATCTTATAATATTTCTTTTTTTTATCAGACAGAGGATTTATCGTGTGTAAAAGTCTTGAATGCAGGCATTTGAGACGCTTACACGTCTGTAATTCCTAAATCCTTGTACTTTTTAAATAAATCAATAACGTTGTGAAAACAGTTATATGGTCATTCGAGCATCATAATTCTACCAGCTGCGCAATAGGGATTATTTGACAAATTGGAATAGAAATATTTACGTATTTCTTTGATTGTGTCTCTTCCGTTACTATTGTTCTAGCGTACAGTATTGTGATCTTAGATTATAAATACAGAAATTGATCGACGTATCTACATGTAATATACTCTGTAAATTTCGTTGTGTATATTGTGAATATTATAAATTGAAATTTGAGTCATTTCTCTGAACAAACTGAAAGACGCTTATAGGCGAGTTTAGAAATTGAATACATATCTTTTGTTTAAGGAAAGATTGTAAAGGAAAAATTACATTTTATAAGTAGGAGATACTATATTATATTTTATCGTGTAATCTTTCAAATTAAAATACTTTCAAAGTGGACGTTGTTCAACACCGTCGTGAATCTTATTTTCTTCAAATTAAGTATACGCGGCAATGGTTTTTTAATACATGAAAAATATTGTAAAAAGAAGAAATAATTAAAACATTTTCCAGTGAAGGGTTGACAGTGCCTAATGCTATTAAGGATCAGCGTAAAATGAAACTGTATTTATTTTTTAACCCGCCACGTTTGTTCCAGTGTAACACGAATTACAAGACGACAATATATTGAATTTGACTTGAAATTAAAATTTCGAATTCGAAAAGCCACAGAAAACAATGCGTAACGTGTGCATACACAAAGATTTGTTGTTCCACGATGAGTAAAAAGTGGGTAACGAGTGGGTTGAAAGATATACAGCTATAGGGATGATTTATATAAGTAATAAATGATGTACAAATCACTTGTTACTATCTATAAGAGGTGACAATGATTTCATCGATTATTACACAGATTGTCCTGAACTGAGCAGGAGGATTATCTTACCTATTCATCAGACAAATAAATCATGAACATTCGTACTAGAAACATGTCCCCTACAAGAATCCATCTATTCTCTGCTCACTTTGTCATTCGTCAATGTAAAACATAAAGGAAGATCATGCTAACTGATGGCAACATATCATCCGTATCAATTAATAGAATTTAAATATAAAGGGGCATTCTTTTTATTCTCTCCCAAGAGCATTTTTATATGAACGTTACAATTGCTGCCCTTTTATATTTAAACACGACGATGTGAGTAAGATAATCGACCTGAGACTTTCTGCAGGACATTAAATATCTATATTCTACTCTTTATAAATCTAGTAGTAAAATTGTATATCGGATATTATTTATTAATTAACATCGTTAAACGTTTAATAAATTATTTTATAATAACGGAGCTTAGCTGAGTCTCGACGACGATGATGCTAGACGCTTATTGGCTCCAAAGAAAAGTTAATTAAAGAAGTTAAATAAGTATGACACAAAGTGCGATTCTATAACAGAAATAATAGATAAATAAAGTGAACGAAATTATAATGAAATAATAAGTAACGCAGTTGTGAAATTTTTGTTATCAAAAATGTAATTGAACCAGATGAATTTTTCAAGATAATTATAGAACCTGCCTAAATACTGGAAGAACACTGTATGCTATTTTCATTAAGCCTTTTGTACGTTTATAAACGAATGCTTGTTTGTAATTGTTTTATGAATCGAATAATGTAAAAATCATTTAAGTACGAAAACTGTACAAATTTATTATTTTTGCACGTTAAGAAGAAGCCTGAACTTTATATTTTTAACTGAAACATCAGGGGAATAATAGTGTTTTACCATGTTTTTGTGCCCTGCAGTCTATTAAAATGATTTTACTTTTTCCATGAAGTATCTCGACTTTCCTTAAATGTTGTTACTTATTGCGTTCACCTCATGTGTTGTTCAGAAAACTTTGACCTAAAAAAAATTGGTCTACTCGTTCAAAGTGATTCCTAACCCACTTGGCACACACACATGCAAACATTAACTGAACTTGGCGGCCAAGTGTCGGTGGACACGAAATTTACGTTATACAATCTCATTCAAGCTCGCGTGACTTTATATTCCCATCGAGTTCTCATTGTTAATAGACATCTGTAATATTTATTTATTTATTTCCGTTTTTCCTGTCTCTTACATTCAGTAATATCATTTTGAATGAATAAAATGTAAGACATCGATCATCAGTTTGGTTTAAAAACTCGCGAATTAGAACTTTGCTTTATTATACATTTTCGCAATATAGTTAATTGTAACTAACAAATATCAATAGTCTGTGTAATAAGAAACACTTTGTCAGTCACTCTACTTTTGGAACAAACAGAATTGTTAATAGATAATGAAAGAAAACGAGACGTATCGATACTCGTAATCGATACGGTAGACTTTTAAAAAAATTGGCAAGTAGGATATGTCCTTTGGTAGGGATGAGAGACGGTGGCCGACGAGAGGTTCACATCAAAATGGCCGCATTTTAGTCTACAGACGATTTTTCTTTACTGTTTGCCAATAGCCGCATAAAGGGCCTGGCAGTGTTCCCTAAAGTGGCAGATCTGTTTCGCTGGAAATTTCGTCGTCGAATAAACTGAAAATTTTCGTGAAATAGAACAAACTTTGGTAAGAAAATTCTACCGCATAATTTCGTTACCAAATAGCCGGGCCAAGCCCATTGTCTATTGACTGGTTCATTTAGAAAAAGGACAATTCTCTTTCACACGATTAATCACGTTACGTCTACTGATTACGAAAGATTTTATAAATCGAATTCTCCTCACGAATATTGCTATTTAACGGTTGCTTCTACTGTCAAACACATGCCCGGAATTTAATCATTTTGTTTTTAAAACTGAAGCCATTGCAACAGTTTAATTCTAAGAACAGACAATGCTCGGTACATAAAATTCTATCATTCTATCATTCAGAAATGTCGGTCTCGTTCGTATTAATGTTTACCCTCATTTAGTAATGTTTAATCGAAAGTATGTCAGTCAGTTAAATTAGAAGTATATACTTAATATATTTGTTACTCACAGGGTTTGCATAACATTTTTACAAGATGTTACGTCAGCAACATCATGCGATGCAAAACCAGCTTAGAGATCACAGCAGGTGCGTTGTGTCTTCTCTAACATCGAAAAAATGATGTTCTTCGTTATTTAAAAGATAGTGCAATGTATATAATTACTGTGTTCGATGTCTGATTAGAATGGGCGGTCCGATGCGTCCTATGCAGCAGGCAAGTATGGCCCCTTTACATCAGCCTCAGCATCCGATGCCGCATCGGAACCCGCATCAACAAATACTGTCCATGCCCCCCCATCAACAACATATTCATCACATACATCACCCTGGACCCCCACATGGAAATCCGAGGCAACCAATGTTGATGAGCATGAATGCACACAATACAAACGGTAATATCAAACGAACAGAAGCCTGAACCAGTCGTACCAGCAGTGTATCAACTTGAACTTCCTGGTTTCAGGCACGATGGTCAGTGTCAGTTTGAACGATCAAGCAAACACTGTCTCTGTGACTCTACAAAATCCGAACGTGCAGCCACCGCAATATGCTCAGCAGCAGAACAGTCAACAGAATCCACCTCCGCAACAGCAGCACATTCAACAACAGCAACAACAGATCATAGAATCGAATAAATCAGTTACGAACGAACCGAACAGTGTAGAGTCCAGGGATCAGAATTCGCCTAATCAAGGTCACGTCAGCGTGACCGATTCAGCTTTGGCAAACATGAAAGAAAAAACACCGATGTGCTTGTTGAATGAGTTAGCACGTTTTAATAAGATTCAGCATCAGTATAGATTGACCAATGAGCAAGGACCAGCGCACAAAAAGCGATTCACGGTAACGCTGAAGCTGGGGGAGGAGGAATACGTTGCCGAGGGTCCTAGTATAAAGAAGGCTCAGCATAGCGCAGCGACTGAAGCGTTGACGAAAACATGGTATCAGCGACCTCCCCCGAAGCCTACAAAGGCGATGAGGGTCGGCCATCCGGGAAAATGTTTCACCGGAGCTGGTAATTCCACGTTACATCTTTATTAAACCCTTGAGTAGATTCGACAACACAGCGCGTGATCGTTCGTTGTAGGAAACTTGCCACCGACCGTCGAGTTAAATTCTTTGGCTATGAAGAGAGGCGAAGCCACTGTGTATACTTTCAGGCAAGCTCCGCCGGCAGGACTGCAACAATACGTTTCTAACAGTTACATGGGCCACTTCCCTCGAATATTGAATCCACGTTTGCCGGCGTATAATCGCGGTTTCAACGCGGAGCCTCAATTATATCTTGTGTCTTTAAAAGTAAGAACTTTGATGAAAAGAACGACTACCGTTTCCGTACAGATATTTGCAGATACCGTATCGATTTGTAGGTAGGAGAACGTGAATTCATCGGGAAAGGCCTGACTGGTCAAGCAGCGCGACACGATGCTGCGAGTAAAGCTTTAGAACAGTTGCGGCAGTTGCCATTGCCGGAGGAAGTGACGAACAGTTGTAACCCAGGCGAAAACGGTACGATGGGCGAACCGAAGGATCCTATCGCGGAGTTGAAGAGTCCGGTATCGTTGGTTCACGAGAAAGCTCTGAAGCGTGGTTTACCCGTGAGTTTCGAAGTTGTCTCGGAAATTGGTAAACCTCACATCCGAACGTTCAGGACAAAATGCACGGTCGGAGATAAAGTCACGTTAGGAGAAGGACCATCAAAGAAGGTAAAACATTAAATTGTATAGTAAAGTAAAAGGCACGCTTTCCTTTCCCGATTCCTATGACGTAGGTATCGAAGAGACACGCGGCCGAGTTTATGTTAGAGGAGCTTAATCGTTTGCCGCCTTTGCCGGAAACTATTCAAAACCGTTTGGTACGAGTGAAACGTAAACCGCCGGCAACGAAAAAGAAGTCGAGGAACCTCATAAAGGTTTACCAAGAGCCACGCTCCGAATCTGACGCCGCGGAGGAAGTTAATCCGGTTTCGCGATTAGTTCAAATACAGCAGGCTAAACGAGAGAAGGAACCGGTCTACAATTTGATCGAAGAGAAAGGCGCGCCGAGGAGAAGAGAATTCGTGATGGAAGTCACTATGGGACAGCATTCTGCTCAAGGAATGGGTCCGAATAAGAAATTGGCTAAAAGAGCCGCGGCGGAGGCCCTCTTAGCGCAATTGGGTTACAGCAAACCGCAGCCGCAACCCACGAAGCCATCTATTAAAACAGGAGATAGCGAAAGTTCTGAACAGAAACCTAGAAAAGTTACCTTTTTAGAAGATGAGCAGATTAATGAAACTCAATCTCATCAACCAGTAGGAGGTAAGACTGTGAGAATCACATTATTGTTTATACGCGTACACCTTTTTTCAAGTTTATCTCCGTTTGCCAGGAACAATCGGACGTCAGTTGGTACCCGGACTATTATTAGTGGACGGAGGTCAAGAATCTAAACTAGGTAGCGGACCTAGCGTACAAATTGTTGCCGAAGAACTACGAGGACAACAACAACAGAATCCAGCTACTGCTTCTCCCAAAGATCAGTTAAAATATCTTTCTCAATTATTTAACTTCAGCGTGGAATTCAATGATTTCCCAAAGGTAAGACACAATCACGAAAACCTTGTTTTGATCGATGAACGAGGGATGAACGATTGATTTCAGGGAGCGGTAAATAAGGAATACTTGTCGCTTGTTACGTTGAGCACGGATCCACCACAAGTTTGTCACGGGAACGGGCCGACGAGAACGGCGAGCCGAAATCAAGCAGCACTGAAAGCTCTGTGTACTTTAAGTAAGCTGGGTCTCGATAATGCGTCCAATTCGCAAACGAAGAAAGATAAAGGTGCGTCCGGAGATGGAATACACATTAGCATTCAAGTTAAAAATAACATTATGGATGGAGCTATGGATAAGTAATTACATAGTACATAAGGTTTACGTATAAGTTCAATTTACATTGCCCTTTAAGGCATTGCAAAGGAAACTGAACATAAAAGTATTCCGTAAAATCGCTGATGAGAATAAGATGTGTTTGAAAATTTATCGGAGGTTTAATACTGACCTTAAATAATCAATATTAAATGTTAATATTATCTAATGAATTTTCATATTAATAATTTGGTCCGATTTAGTATTATTATTTTTTTTTAATTTATCGAGTAGGTTCAGACGAGTGTATTGATATCCTGTTCCATCATTCTGTGTTTGTTAATATTTTTTTTTCATTATTGATCAGGATTACCGAATTTTATTATAATGTACATGTTGCTTTTATGTATCCTCTCTAAATTAATTTTTTACCTAGTATTAATCATGTGTTCTATTTTTATTAATATATTTACATATAATTACAGTTGTTGAATGAACTAATCGGAGGGAAATTGACTCTTCGCGATCTATCTCTCTGGGCCTTATTGCACGGTAACTTCAAACATTGAATCACCGATGACTCTCGATCTTCACACATTAATGCCATTGCTTCTTTAACATAACGGATCGCAGATTTTGAAGATCAATAGCTTTTTGTGAAGGATCAATCTTTTGCAGTGCCTTAATCGCATCGAAAAGTTGCTCAAGCACCAATAGATGCTGAATCCGTTATATTCAGTCGTCCCTCTTCCGCTTGTTCCCCTTTTATTGGAGCTGATTATTCCCGATAGTTTTTGACAAGCTTCTGTAACGATCACATGCACTGTAACCCGTGGGCAAAACCACGTAATCGAGTGTATACAATTAAAATTGCTTTTTTTTACTGCAGTAGCGTTTATTTTTTTTACGATCGTATATATTATTGGTGCTTGATCAAGATTGTGATCCTAGCAGTGCTCGATCGACTCTATTATATTTATTGTAACAATTTCATTGATAGGACCACAATCAGAAAAGAAACTGTAAACTGTTTAGACATCGTAAATGAAATGGTCATTTGCCAGAGAATCGTGGTACATGATCATGAAAGAAACAATGTAGAAACGTTATTTTAAGCGAAAAGTACGGAAATCTGAGATGAAATGCGGCCATCTCTTGGTTTCTCTATTTAATCCTTGGCTTTCTCATTCTTGTGAGTAAAATGTCTATTATGTCCTATTACCTAATACGAGCGTGTAAGAACCAGCGAAGTAATCACATCAAATCATCGTCCGCGTGAATCGAGAAAACTCTGTTACCGTTTTGTTAAACAAAGCGGAATCAATCGCGTTTTGTCGAAAACGAGATTCGATGAAAATCTGAAGAGGTTGCGCATTTCAAGTGTCCCCAACTGAGTGATCGAACCGTTTTTTTTTTTTTTTTTTGTTTATTGTCAGATTCGCGTTTCAGAGTTCAGAACTCGTGCTATTTTATCACTCTGGACTACTATACGCTAAACAGGTTTACAAGACTAGACATACAGCAATGGTAAAAGAAATGTAAAAGTTGCAGACGTTGGTTGGGGACTCTTTAAACGTACTCGACTATTTTGCGAGTTTCCATTTCCAAATCTCTAAAATCGAGAAAAGGTAATGTGATATATTCATATTATTGGCCCAATTTGCTTTTGAATGGGGCCTAGAAGCATTCTGGGGTCATATTCGTATTTTACAAGTTATCGAGAAGTAAAGGAAACGAAAATTTTCATACACCCGTCGTCGAGTAAAATGGCTGAAAGATGATCCGGGTGTATCGGAAATTGTAGCTAAGGTGGTAATAATTCAAAATTTGTCTCGTTGCGTCACGATCATTAAACGAAATCAGTTTGATTTGAACATGTAGTTAAGAATTCCGGTGAGATAATAAGTTTCCGTGGAACAACGTCGAATTTTGTCTTATTGCCGGTAGTTTGTAACGATGCTGAAGTGATGATCGAATGGAGAGAAGAGTATCTAATAATGAATGAAGATAACGTCGATGAATAGACTTAGTTCTGTCTATCTAAGAACAATATAATATCGTGTTTCTCGCGTAAAGAAGACTTATCTTATATTCATTATTCTTACTGTATCAATGATTACTTCGATGTTAATGAACAGATGTAAGGAAGAGATTTTTAAATTTCGGTAAACGTGTTAATTAATTTTCCACGAAAACATGCAACACACGATAGGAAACAAAATAAGGATTGCTTGTATATCGTTTATAATACTTTTCTCTTTCAAATAATTTCCTTACGTAAAGCGATACCTTCCGAATAATTTGTAGATCAATCAAGAAACAATTAATGAACGTTCCTTTTTCTGAGATATATTGCTTCGTAGATGGGCCTTCCCTCTGCGCGTGGGATTCACTGTTTCGAAAGAAATAGGATAAAACGGATATAGCAGCGAGATCATACCTCTTGGGTATGACGCTCGCAGCGAAATAAGTGAAACAGGAATCCTACGAAAGTGTAATCCTCTCGGAGGACCTATTTTATCTGCGTAAACTGTAATACAATAGTTAGTCGTAACGATAAGCGAATAAAGTATTAATTACTGGAGATATGTGAGCTATCTCCGCGGGATACAGGCAGACATGATACCGAGATAAACGCATTAGAATAAAGAAAAAACATAATATTCTAAACATTTATTTTACGAATAACGCTTTCCCATTGAGTCTGTAACTATCGGACAGTTCTAATACTGACACCAAGGTCTATATCTATCTGATTATCATTAAATTGTAAATCATTGAATCGTAGCGATACACTTACGCCTCTTTTTCTGTTCCATTTTATTGATAAATAAATGCACAAAACTTTGAATTCACAGTACCTACTTTAAACAGTTCAAACATTTGTTGTTTCTGTCCGAACGTGAACCGTTGAATTCGATTGAATCGACGTACCGATAGTTAAAGAAATAATTTCAATGAAAGCGAAGAAGAACACGAATGAGTCGTTTAAGAATGTATGTCGGAAAATTAACAGGATTCGTTAATTTAGCCTTGTAATGCTATACAATACGGCGAACGATTAGAACGTTATTTTCTAAACGATGTAGCTATGCAAACCGTAATACGATCATTGTTTTTAACGTTGCGGTATGAGAAATGAAAGTCGCGCTTGAAGCAAGTATTATTATGTTCGTTTCTCTTATTCATTCCGTAAGAGAATACTACAGATATGTAAAATGTGATTTTTCAGTAATTATCGTCGAACAAGATATGTATGATTGTATGAAAAGGAAATGAACTCGAATGTAGACTGTGGCAGTAAAGATTTTACATGTACGGATAATGTTTTTTTATGCTGGAAAATCGTTGACTCAGTTTTGAAGGAAATGATTGTTTCACACGTAGGTATCTACCGCTTATTTAAACTTCATCGGTTTGTATTTGACATCAATAAACGATTGTAAAAACGTTTCTCTGGCATTTATCATTTGTTTTATAAATCGGGTATTTCCTATTGAGCACGATCTTACGGGGAGTAGTAGGGTCGTGCGTCGGACGCGGACAAAACCGAAGTCGAGACAATCGATTGATCTCTGACACTGATGTCGCTGTAAATCTAACGGCAACATTGATCAAACACAAATGTTATAGGTTATCTTCGTTGGAAAGTATATTTAGTCAAACAAATTTCACAAATAAGATGTCGATTTAAACAATAAACGTTTTATGTTCACCGAATGATGCCAAGTGCTACATGGAATTCAAAACTAAAATTACTTGAAACATGTGACATCTCAGCGAGCCTCGCGTAAATACAATGAAAGGTTAAGGTCGTGGACGAAAACGAAAGTACATAAAACACAAAATTTATCGAATTCTTCAGGCGTATATTTTAGTTTTTATTCGCAAGACGAGTAACCGAGGGAACGTTTTTTAAGAAACTCTGTTCAAGAAAAAAGCGACAAGTGAACATGTTTAAGAACACGTTTCAAAGTGGATTCTTATCAATCTTGTATAGCATCGGTAGCAAGCCGCTACAAATTTGGGACAAAAAAGTAAGGAACGGGCACATAAAACGAATCACGGACAATGACATACAGAGTTTAGTACTGGAAATATTAGGCAGCAATGTCAGCACCACGTATATCACCTGTCCAGCAGACCCTAGGAAGACTTTAGGTATAAAATTACCATTCTTAGTGATGATAATCAAGAACTTAAAAAAGTATTTTACCTTCGAAGTTCAGGTAACGAGAAATTCCATATTTTTAATACGTACCCTGTCTAAAACTGCTCACTAATCGTAGATGCTTTGATCTAGGTAATCGACGACAAGAATGTACGCCGTAGATTTCGTGCTAGTAATTATCAATCTACAACTAGAGTAAAGCCGTTTGTCTGTACAATGCCGATGAGACTGGATGACGGATGGAATCAGATACAATTTAATTTAGCCGACTTCACTAGACGCGCATATGGAACGAATTATGTGGAAACGTTAAGGGTTCAAATTCACGCAAACTGTAGAATAAGAAGAGTATATTTTTCAGATAGATTGTATTCCGAAGACGAACTGCCTGCAGAATTTAAGTTATTCCTGCCGATTCAGAACAAGGCAAAATGTTAAGTTCCCAATCATCCCCATAAATGCATCAGATGAAATGTTTAAGCAAAGAATAAACCAGAAATATTTATAAAGCGATCAACTCTGTGATTTTCATTTGCAATTCTCATTTATTTAGTACTTGTATATATATTTATTTGTATATTTTATCGGTTCTATTTCATACTCGAGGATAGTCGACAAAATTGTAAACAGGCAAAATGCCCTTCATTAAATATATTTCATCCTCATCGAAGGATAGGAGAACTTTATTTAATAATTTCGACGAGATGTACGAAATACATAATAGTTTCAGTTGAATGTATTTTATCTTTAATAAAAGTTACATGTATTTTTCACGAAAACTTAAATTTACTTTGTACTCTCATTCAAATATAATTCCAAGAAATTAAAAACAAATTTTTCATGTTCTAAACGAAGCTCGATTTAGAGAAAAATGATTTAATATTTAAAAATCCCGTAAAATTACATGTTTATAATACAGCTAGAATAAAGCAGGAAATAACATAACGTATACGTACATCGGAATCTGTAGGCGGCAGGATGGTAGTTGTATATAGTTGGTAAATGTATTAATTGCTAATTATTAAGTATTGATTTTTTTAAATGGGGACGTAGCATATCCGAGGGGGAGGCTGTTCGTTCGCAAGTACTTGGAACTATTTTACGCGACGGCAAAAAGGTCTGTACGTTCATCCCTTCCTCCATGGGCGTAGTAATACAGCGACTGGAAAAACCGCGGGAAAGTTTGGAAAAATCGTTATCAAATACAGCGAAACTGTGGAATGTCCGATGAAATTATCGACCGAGATCCATTCCTAAGCAAAGAAGCTTGCGACTCCGCGAAGACGCGAACGATGGGAGGATCCGAATGAATTATTTACAGCGAAAGGAAAAAATACAAACGAACGGGTAAAAGAAGATGGCGGACCAATTAAGAGCACCGCGCTGATACATTTTATTCTTTATTTCCAGCGATGGTTAATATTTTATAAGTAGCGAATTCACGAGGCCCGTGCGAAATTTATAATTCTCGCGTAAACGACGAAACGGATGACAAAGCCGGCTCGCCGTGATCCGTTGACGGTAATAGCATTTAATAGGGCCGGAATCCATAAATAAAACAATTGGTTATATACATATGTTTTTCAAATCGACGAATGCTATTATATATTTTGTATTGAGCACTCGTTTCGGGAGAGAGACGCCGACGCCCGGCGCCGACGTCGTTTTTAAAGCGTCAACGTGTGCCGGAGAGTAATCTCACCCAATCCGGGAGACTCATCATAAGTAAAAAAAAAAATCGTTAGAATAATCAACCCTCTCAGACACGCTGGCACATCGTAAAGATGCATCGCTGAAAGTTTTATATCGGTCGTTTCCGACGTTTTTTCGTCAAGGTGCCAAAACGACAGCCGGGAGGGAAAATTAACAACAAGCGATGAATTTAATATTGTGAAACAGGGGGGGGGTCGCGAGAAAACTCACGTTTAATCATTTTACAAACGAGAGAAACCGAAAAAAATATAGAAGTACGTAAAAATAGTGGGGAGAAAAACGTTTCCTTAGCGTGGTGATACCCTGCACGGTCGTTTAGTTTTTTTCTATCGTTTTTTTGAAATGGGTACAGCGGGTCGTGATTTCGAGCACGACCGGGAGGACGAGCCCTACTGCCGAATTTGTGCGAGCGACATACCAAGGAACAACGGGGTCCATATTTTCGCCGAGGATGGTAGACGGCACTACCTGCAAACCAAAATACGGAAATATCTGTACATCTTGGTAAGTTCACCACCGCTAACGAGTGTGAATTACCGCGGACGCGGTTGTATGCGCGCCTATATGCACACGGTCACGGGCAAATGCTCGCGTATGCGTATGTATATCCGTTTGTGTACGTTCAACGTGCATGTGAATTTTTTTTCGAAAACTCTCCACGGTACCCCGAACCCCGTTACTGACGTTTCCCGCTCGATCTAGAGACCAGTGTACCCCGTTCTCTACATACACCTATTCAACTACACGTGCATGCGACGTGAAAATTTCGGAACTGCGATAGAATTTTGTAAAATTGAACACGCTGATAATAGAAATTAAACTACTACTTAATTAACTGGCTTACTAATTATTTAATTGATTCCCCTCAACATTTATTAATTAGATTACATGACAATACAGTGTATTATTAAAATGATCGATCCCTTCTGCACTTCCAATGCATTTTTATACATATTTAAATACGTAATCTATGTGAAAATGAGAGAGAACCGATTGCCATAGATGAGGATTTAATCGAAAATAACAGAATAATTCTAATCTGTAAGATGGAAGAATCCATTTTGATGGGAATACAGAACTGTTAAAAATTAGCATTTTATTGATTACAATAAGTATACTATATGCGCTACATAACTGGCGCATCTATAAATATGATTCGATACATACAAGATAATTCATAAATAACAGATGAATATTTATCCACGTTACCGTAGAAGAATATCATTTATCTACGATATTTAATATTGTAGAAGTATTAAATAATACTTTTAAAACCGAGACGATACGATATAAATTTTATACAAATTATTAAGAAAAACGGAGATACTATTTTGTCAGATCATATTTAATCATTTTATCCCCTTATAAGATTACTAATTTTTAAACGTTTTTAGATTTTATTTTTACAATAAGCATCAAACGTTTATACTCTACTTCTCATTCTTTCATTAATTTTCATACATTAAATGAACTCCCTACTCTTGTTAATCTTATAATTTTAATCTGGGCTTTGTAGGTGTCCTCCGAAGACAAATTGTCAAAGATGGTTTGCGTTACGTGCATCAAAAGACTTGAAGGCATCCATCGGTTTGCCATGATGGCATACAGGACACAGGAGAAGCTGAAGTCACAGTTTTACAGTAACAACGTGAATACAGACTCGCAAGATGCAGAGACGGAGGATGTGAAAACTGTGCAAGAGGCAACAAAGAGAATAGAGGATCGAGGACTGCTACACACAATATTAACAAAAGTAAATTCACTACATGTATTCTGAGTTTGATACACGTAAACTTAACTTATTAGACGTGGACCTGTTATTTAGGGTGCAATAGAAATTTTGGCTGAAGGCGAACCACTGGGACCATCGGAATTCATATCGCAGAAGGACAAGTGTCATACCCCAAATACGGAAGAGATGGAGGTCAAGGTAGATCCAATGTTATTTTTACAATATGGCATGGAACATTCAACGTCAGAAACGTCGGATGCGTCTGATACGGAGGAGAAAATATCAAGAATAGATTCTCTAGAACCATTGCCATTAACGAACAAGTAAGTTCACTATCTTGTGAAAGGGTAACGCCAACGCTTGGGAGATTTAAAGCTGTTTCGAAATGAATCACGTTTAACTTTTTAAGAACCGATGGAATAAAGAGGGAAAAGAAAGAGGAAATGGACGACGATACGCAGGAAGATGCACAGGAAGTTGTTTCTAACGTATCTTCGAAACCTCATGAGTGTACGATTTGTACTCGGTCGTTCGTATCACAGATCGCTCTGCAAAATCATTTGTGGTCTCATTTGCCTAAAGACAAACAAACCGACGGAAAGCCTATCTTGAGATCTCAACAAGTTTATTCTACCAATGGTGCGCTTCACGTGAACGCCGATAGTAACTCATCCGGGAATTTCGTCTGTCCAATTTGTAGTAAAAAAATTTCTACCAAGGGTAATCTAAAGGTACATTTGGAAACTCATCGGCCTAAAGGAAAATATGGTTGTGACATATGTGGTAGAATGTGAGCATCGTATTTTGTACATTAAATTCAATTAAACGTTTGTGGAGGAAGCTGTTAATCGATCTCGTTTCAGCTTTAAGACGCAGTCAAATTTATTTCGTCACAAGGAATACCATGGCGGTATTCAGTTCCCGTGCAATGTCTGCGGAAGAGTTTACCCGACAAATTCTACGTTAAGAGCTCACAGTATAACGCACTCGGATCTGAGGCCGCACGCGTGCCCGCTTTGTGATAAGACTTTCAAGAGGAATCAGGATCTGAAGTTTCACATAAATCAGCACACTGGTGCAAGGCCTTACCAATGTCCGTATTGTCCGAAAGCGTTCGCGAGTTCTGGGAATTGCTTCTCACATCGCAAGAGGATGCATCCCCGAGAAGTGTACCGGGACCGGCAAAGAGCCGCGGATTTAATGAGATGAACCATGGGCAACCAGTACGAAGAATGGTTTTAAAACGAAAAAAGTACGTAACGATTTACAAGAATGGTCGTTTAGATGTGCATTAGAAAAACGAAATGAGTAAACAAAAAACAGAAAACGATGAGCTTTAATTTCGAACAGTAATGGTGCTAACGTAACAACCAGTTTTGTACGTTTTCAATTGTTTCAAATTTAGCGTTAGCCATCGTTATCGACAAACATTTAATTGTTTGTTCTTATATGGCATAACTAGGTTTCCTTTACATAACATAGATCCAAACAAATATATATTATATATACACATATTTTTTTTAAGTTTTTATCTTACGGACGTTGCTGAACTTGATATACTTCCAACCGTTGTTGATAAATTTAGTAGTTATATTAATTATTGACTCGTATATAGTACAAGTGATAATAACGATAGTTTTTAAACAGTATAGTCGAAATAAAAATTTGTATTTTTTACTCGTTTATCTATATTCGACTTCGACTTGTTTAAGGGTAGAAGGTTTCATATATGTATATCTAGACCGCCGTCGATACCATTTATTGAGAAGCAAACCACAATCCAAAATCTTTCTGTGCAATGACAGTGTTTAAGAAGGGTGTAACGTTAGTCGTTCGAGACGCAGTATTATTCGATTAATATTAAACCGGAAATGAACCCGTCGATGATAATTACAATAAAGTATGAAGCTTTAAAATTAGAGTTAAATTAGATTTCTCACGTTTTACAAAAGAACAAATTCAGCATTAGATAACTGTGATTTTTTTAGAATCAACAATGCGATTAGGAAAAATTGTAATACGTGGGTTCATACGCTGAATGTTGTAAGCACAAAACACGGTAGTTAACATTTATTTCCGTACGCTCAGAATCTGATCTCTCGTAGTTCCCTAATGACTAAATAACGAATAAGGAATTTCTAATATTTTTCGAAACCTCAGGCGAGTACAATATTTTTAAGTAACGCATATACACGCTTATGTTGGTACAACACGTTCAAATGATTGAATTTATTTGCCGTTCGTTTTATGGCCGTTACGTGCCATAACGTCATTTTTATCGTCACGATAAACGTGAAACGGATTTGAATAAACAATGCAAAGTTCTAAAGGCAGCGCGTTTTGTCCATATGTAAAAAGCAGCTGTGCAACAGCGAACGTTTGATAAAATACGTATATTTACGAGAAAATGATTAAAAAAAAATGACCAAAGAAAGGTGAAAAGAAGAGAAGAGAAGAACATGATGAAATGCATTTTTTCGAGTAACGGGGAAGAGTTGTAGCTCGAGGAATATTTTTAGCACAATACATCTACAAACATCATCATAAGTAACGTTAAGACTGTATACGAAATTCGGTGTCAAATTAGAGTAAACGACGTAAGCGTAAGGGATTAGTATACGATATCAATGGCTGTATGTCGGAGAAGATAAGTATAGTCTATGAAACGTAGAGGCTGTAGTTGACGTTAAAAAACGATCACGATGTTATTCTTTTAACCAGGATGTACGAATTAAAGAAAAATAAATGTTGATTAAAGTCTGAGTAGCTGTTAGGAAAGTTTAGATAAGGATTTTTAGACAAGGAGCCACGTAACCATAGAGGATCATAGTCTGTGCTTCCGTATCTATCGTATAAATTCGCACATACCCCGGGAAAGGAATGATAAATTAACCAGTAGTATATGTTACATTAATTTTAAACAGAAGAGAACCGTGTGTAATCGCGCTGCTGCATTAGCATAGTAGAGGGCTGGCCGAACTTTCTGTTCAATTAATGAAAACAAAATTAACCGTCGACGTTCAGTTAAATAGTTGATTTTCATTTGGAAGACGTTTTTATAAATGTTTTAAAAGCCTCGATGTGCGCGGCCGCCCTAGCTTATTTAAAGATACAGTTGTAAATTGCATACTTTGCAATTACGCTTGCCAATCACGTGTAGTGTAAGTAGATAAAAATTAATGGATATAGCTACATATCCAGAAAAGTAATCAATTTTTGATAGAAGAAAAATGTACGGCTCACGGCTCAATTTTTACACCTGACTCACCCTTAATAGGGCCCGAATCGTCAACACAGGTTTTCGTGCGACTGTTCTCGATGATCTTAATAGGACGACTCTTAAAGCAGGGATGAACAAATTTCTCAATCTGTTTTCGTTCGAGTTCTTCCTATAATTCTTCGACTGCCAAATTTTATCATTTACAAATACGCGTCGACTCTACGGTCGTAATAACAACACAAAACACGATTCAGGTGGTTTGAATGATTTCTATAGAGTTTTGCTCATCCCTCGCTGCGGGGGTGAAAAATTGAGTATTTTTCTAAAGTCCACGTGTAACGCAAAAGCGATTAGTATCTAAATTAGCGACTAAAGGAAAGTGCCAGTAACACAATGAACTAGTCTCCGGCTGATAAACACTGAATTAATTCCATAGATAGAATCCAGATCGGAATTATCGATAATATCAATTGTGACACGTAATAAAACGATTATATACAACGTCAATCTGTAAATTATTTCATTCCAATATACTCTTTCACATCCTAATTTCATGTCTTCCCAAGTTCATTCATGATGATTAAAAAAAATCTAGTGAAACAAATAATCGGGACACAATATTATCACGAGCAAATGTAGGTCATTAGGTAATAAGGTCATAAGGTTCCCATACTTAGATTGCCTACTGGATTCTGCATGTTTCAGAAAAGACTGGAACAATTGCCTCTCTTGAACGTTATCAACCATTTAGTGCATGTGTCGCAAATGTTGAAACCTTTGACTCTTATGTGTTCGAATATCTTTCTATTCTCGTCTGAATACAAAAGCAGAGACAATCTCAAAGACGGTATTTACCCAGAGACGAAAAAGAATCAGCTATCTCTGTTCATTACATTATCGTGGAAGTGTTTCGTATGGAAGTTCATCAAGATAACTCTGAACTAACTGCGAACGTAATACAAGAGAAATTGCAGAAACGACGATTCGTTGCGCAATCGACATCGATGTAAGTTGAACGAGTAATTAAATCGATGGACAAGGAAGGAAGAAGTTGCACCGTAACGTATAATATCGCACGCTATCGGGGTGATTGTTTCAAAGTTTGACGTTAATTTTCTATGTCGAAAAAGAAGTTTTCAGAAGTAGTGAAACAACTGCTGCAATGCTGTATCATTACCGCAAGGTCGGACGGTTTTAGGGGCGTATATGTTGTACGCAGTTGCCCCTAACGATATGCTCGTGTTTAATCGAAGGATGACCCAGGTTCCGTGCTATAATTGTACTTTTCGTGGCACGACACCGTTAACCGTTCCGGTTCTATCTTTATAGCGAAAAGGCGGTAGAAACATGATGGAAGTTTACCAGATATGCACGTCGACTTATATCTTAAGAGATGTGTATTTTTATTCATAATCTTATCTGACCCGGAGTAACTTAATTTATTATATAAATTCGTAATAAAAAGATAAAATGATAAACGATTCAGAGTTTCATTAATAAGAAAGAATCATTAATATATTGACCCGCAATTCACCTTTTAACCAATTCGAGGCAGAAGCACGTAGTCACGTGCATAACAGTTGTGAATTAAAAAAAGATTTTAGACATTAATTTGGCATTAAGCTGAATCATGAGACGACAGTGATATCTCTTCACCGATTTTGATATAGTATAGTGATTGATGTAGACTATGTAATAAATTCAAAGATGAAATTCGATTTAACTGAACAATAATCGATGACATTTTCATTTAATCTTATCGCGTAGGTTATACTTAAGTATACTGAGTCATTGATAAAAATAATATATACCTTCGCGAATTCTGTCCCTCTCAATTTCTATACATGCTGATTACTACTTATGGCCATGCTTCACATGCTTCATCCGGAGAAGGGGAGGGATCGAGGAAAATGAAACGAGGGGAAGAACTGCATCATGACGCGATGAAAAAATGATTCATAATTCGCTACCAGCGCGTTCACGTGCTCGATCTAAATGATACACCGCAATACCTAGTAATTTTTTAAAAAGAGATCTGTATACGTCCGTACTATTGGTGGGAATGGCGGAATAACAAGTCGCGTCGTTCGTAACGTCCTTCAAACGTTCCTATCGATTCTAAGAGTGTACGGAACGGAGTCGTATAATACGATGTTCACTGTCGAAGCATGCTAGTTTGTCGGTAACGGAGCTTGGCCGATTGTCGTTCAGCAACTGATATCGCACGCTCGTCGTTGGCCTGGTGAAAAGATACCGCGCAATTTTTTTTTTCTCTTCTATCTTAGCCGTCCTAAGTTCCACGCTAAGATCGCACGGGAAAATGTCAGATAATGAAAGTAAATCGTCGTGTCATATGCGTCAAAATTGCGTTGTTCAACCGCTGTTGACAGGTACTCGCATTCTGCAATGTGTTTACGATTATGCCACCAGTAGCGAAAAGCATGTTTTAAAAAATGTAACCTCGAACTACCACTTTCATCTTGCCGTTCTCTCGTTAGATATATTAAGTAATGATGTAACACGTGTTGTCTTCTAAATATACTGCACTTTGAATTCCCAACGATGATTTCGATCATGTACTCTCCTGAATAAATAAATGTAGACAATGTTTCGCCTGTTTCTTTATATCGTGTTTACGTTCATTGATGTATTTTTAAATGTATTCGCTCGTACACATAATGGAATAAATGCTCTAAGCCGAATAATCCAATTGATTTCATTCTAGATTTGTATCAAATCACAATGGCATACGCTTATTGGAAAAGTGGAAAGATGAATGATCATGCTGTGTTTGATTTATATTTTCGTAAGAATCCGTTTCAAGGAGAATTCACAATTTTCGCTGGGCTAGAAGAGTGTATCAGGTTTTTAGAAAAATTTCGTTATTCCTCCAGTGGTATGTACATATTTGTATTATAGAGATCCTCCCTCTCTGAGATTTACAAACTACAATGTATATTTTTGTAGACATTAAATACTTGAAATCTACTATGCCATCGATGGTCGATCAAAGGTTTTTTGATTATTTAAAAGACCTGAATCCAAAGGACGTGTCCATATGTGCTATGGACGAAGGCTCAGTATGTTTCCCAAGGTCAGTGGAAATCATCATTGCACTCATCACGCTATATAATCCAGTTGTGTTAATCAACATCATCGTTACCATCGTTTAGGAAACTTTCCCTTGCTCTTAAGACAGCAGTCAGCAGTTAGAATTAATCTCCCAAACGCTTATCAATCGACATTACATATTCGACGAAACGTGAAATGTTAGTAAGCTAAAACCTCAATACAAATTGATATGTTACGCAGAATACCATTACTAAGAGTAGAAGGTCCATTAATAATGGTACAACTGTTGGAAACAACACTGTTGACGTTAGTTAACTATGCAAGTTTAATGGCAACAAATGCAGCCAGATATCGTATGGTTGCTGGAAAAAATATAACGCTACTTGAGTTCGGCCTGCGGAGAGCTCAGGGTCCTGACGGTGGTTTAAGTGCCTCTAAGTATAGCTATATCGGTAAATATTTATTTTACTTTTGTTTCAATTAACTGTTCACAATTACTCTCAAATCAATTTATCATGCTATATCGATCATTGCTCATATCTACGTATAAAGCCTCTACTGGTTCTTTTTCTTCCATTTGTATCCTTTACTGACTTGTCTCAAAATCAATAAGAAGTAGTACAGATTTGTAACACTTCGTACCACCCTGGTGATGAATACTGATATGAGCTAGGTCAGATATATTTATACATGGTGTCATATTCGTAGATATATTTATATAGGGTGATACTTCGACATTCTCTTTATTTCATATCTTAAGGAACAAATTATTTCATATTCTAATCATTGCTCTTTATCAAATATTTTCCAGGTGGTTTCGATGGTACAAGTAACGTCTTAGCAGGGAAACTTTATAATATTCCAGTAAGCGGCACGCACGCACATTCGTATATCACGTCTTTCACTGACATGAACGATTTAAAACAAAGGGTAACCGAATGCTTCAAGCTCAAAAAGAAATTATGTTCTGTGTTAATTAAAGTTTAAAACTGTTTCCACAGACATTGGCGCATAAAGAAACGGGTGAGGTTTATGACATTTTAAATCTGGCTTATAAACATCGGGACGCTATCGCAGCTGACGTAGGGACGCTCGTCTCCGAGGCTTCCAGCGGAGAATTAGCTGCTTTAATTAGTTACGCCATTGCTTTCCCACAAAGATTCGTCGCTCTCGTAGACACGTACGACGTAAAGAGGTATGACATTTCTCCCGTTTCATTCTACCTTCACGTTTCTTCGATCTCTCTTGCATTCAATACTCATTTTAATTGCATACGTATCTTCTTAATATTAGAGGTAGTGTGTAGACATTCAGAATTTTACTTAAATGTGTCACCACGTTCCTATATTAATTGAAATATTTTTTATCCAAGATTAATTCGTAGAATCTATTATTGCTTGTAGTATGTAGAATTTATTTAATAATTCTTTCCTCGATTTTCATTTTTCTAACGTGCGTGTGTGTGTGTGTGTGTATGAATAGAAAATGATAGATGCATGAAAATACTTGCAAAATTAAAAGTTCATGACTCACAATCAATTGATAACGATTAGTTGAAAAACTCAGAGAAAATATACTTTATTGAAATGTAAGATGCTATAAATAGACTAGAAAAATAGTGGAGATATTTTGTCGATATTCTTATGTTTACCTTTAAAGATATGTCTAATTGAGTTTGATATGTGCATCAGCAAATCTAATTACAAGTTGAAGAAGCAGGCACGGTAAAGCGTATACATACTGTAGCCTAACAGGAGTGTGTTTATAGTATCGAAACCTCGGACAAGAGACAGACATGTATAGCCAGCCTAAATGTAAAGAATAAGCGTCTAACAAATGGGTCCAATACACATGCCCAAAATGGTGTCAAAAACAATCCGATTATATCAGAATCGACTTCACATCACAAGAATGGCTTTTTAAAACCAGGCGAATTGGGTGAGCTCTATGTGAGGTACGACATTATCCTCTTTGTCTGCTTTGCGGGATAAATCATCTCTTCCTTTCATTTATCAAACGTTCGGTCAATCACAATCGGTTATTCTCACGAATACTAAATGCACGTTGTTATTATTATTATTATTATTATTATTATTATTATTATTATTATTATTATTATCATAGTATCCTTGTTTCACGTCTAGTTTTTTAATTCAATTATCTGTATTAACGATTGGTCGACAACCCTGTCATTTATGTTAATTGAAAAGCCAGCTGCGTATAAATACTTTTCTATTTCGTTCAATCAACTTCTAGCGAAGAAATATTATTCTGTAAAGCGGGCAAACTTGTATTCGTTGTTTAATTTCTTTAACGTAAACAAATGATAAAGGATGCGGAGGAATTGTAAGTCATTGTCAGAGAAATATGATGAACCTTGATTATACTATTACCTTATATAGCACCCTTCCCAATTCAGCCATGTAACAAAAACCAAAATAACTAGTAATGTACATAATATTGTAGTAACAACGCGGGCGTATAGCTTTAAGAATTTAAGCTTATCAAAGACCTTGAGAACAAACAAGTTTAATAGAGAATAGGAAAAGATGTAGATAAAACCAGGTAGCAATTCTTATACTGACGTCAACTAACATCACTAACTATGTAATTAACAATACGAACACAATGTTTCATTTATTTTTTATCATAATTTATGTACTTTCAAGTTACAGTCATTTACACGTCTATCACTATCCCAAATATCTCATGTAATTTAGATAAGAAGCTAGCAGTTAGCCATGTATTTTCGTTTGACTAATAGTGATGCATGAATCAGATATTAACGTTAATCGCTGGTGTATATTTTCGTTTAATGGACGTAGAATAATTATCGTACATCAGAATTCTGTAGATGCATGTGTGTACGTCTATAATACATTTTATCCGGCTGTACATAATTTACACACTTTGAAATTTTTCACTCAGGAGTGGTCTTCTAAACTTTTGCGCAGTAGCATTGGCTCTGAACGACCTGGGCTACAAAGCGATTGGTATAAGAATCGATAGCGGTGATCTGGCGTATTTGAGTAACACGGCGAGGGACATTTTCGAAAGGATCGCTGAGAAATACAACATACCCTGGTTTGCGAAATTGACGATTTGCGCTTCGAACGATATTAACGAGGAGACTATTCTCAGTTTAAATGAACAGGTAGCTAAATCTACGACTTGACCCAACGACGAGATTCTGTAGAAATTTATAACGGGAATTGTTTTTCTAGAGCCATAAAATTGATTGTTTCGGAATCGGGACGCATTTGGTGACTTGTCAAAGGCAGCCGGCGTTAGGCTGCGTTTATAAAATGGTCGAGATCAATGGCCAGCCTAGAATCAAGCTCAGCCAGGAAGTTGGTAAAGTGACGATACCGGGCAAGAAAAATGCATTCAGATTATACGGGGCCGATGGATACGCGTTGGTTGATCTCTTGCAGAGATCGTCGGAAGAAGTTCCACGAATGAAGGAGAAAGTTCTCTGCAGGCATCCTTTCGAAGAATCGAAAAGGGCTTATGTTACACCGTCGCGGGTGGAACCATTGCATAAGGTAAATTAACTAGGAATATTCGCATGTACGATTCGAAGACGAAATTAATTGTATTTCTTTGCAGCTGTACTGGCAAAATGGTAAAGTGTGCCAGCCTTTACCCACGCTACAAGAAATACGAAACAGAGTGCAGGAGTCATTGAAGACACTTAGGAACGACCATAGGAGAAATTTGAATCCTACACCGTATAAAGTGAGTTTCAGTGATTGTATTTCTAATTTGTGAAGTGCCTTTCTGTGGTAATTTAGAAATTCGAATGGTTTTTGCACAGGTCTCCGTCAGCGACGACTTGTATAATTTTATACACGACCTCTGGTTACAAAATGCACCGATCGGTGAACTCTCGTGAAGCTGTATGATTATAATGGAGAACATTATTTGAACGGCCTATCATTACGCTGAGTTCAAGATTCTGAAAGTTTATTTTTTACAATATAAGCATAATTTATGTGGAGTAGCGTATTTTCATAACTTATAGAAGGTCACAATTTAATATGTTTATATAGTTTTATAAATACAGTAATCTTTAAGAGAGGAACCTTTAAATTATATCGTAAGAGGTGTAATAGTGTCTGCCGTAAGTATTGTAAGTAGTGAATATTGATTTCTGAAAAGGTACAAAACAAGTACACACGAATTAAGATTGCACAATTTAGAGAAATATACTTGTGGTTTTGCATGTATACAGGAAAGATTGAACGTGTGTATATAATGAAAAGTTACGAAACCGGGGATGTAAATTAAGTATAAATAATTGACGATGTTTCTGAAATTCCTTTTAACGTAATGATTGTGAGATCATTTGGTGATAGTTTTTTTTTTTAGATATTTCAGTCAAGTTTATTTTCCTTTTTAATGAAATGAAACGAAAATAAAAGATAGTTAATTTTGTAAAGTATACAAAATAGGTTTAACGTGTTTAACAAACGTAAGCAATGAAATAAACGTTCTAAATTCGATATTTCCTTGAGAAAACATGTACAAATTTTGAGCATAATGAAAAGTAATACAACAGAATTAAGATGTATAAATATGTATAGAAATGAAGAGAAAGTTTATCAGTATGCGAGATATGTTTCAACGAACTCATTAAACATTTATTACCAATGTTGCCCATTCTGTTCGTTACAAACTAATCTCATTTTTATAGTACGTGTCGTTATACATGAGAATATTTTCATAAGATAAAATAATTGAAGTGAAATAGTAAAAATTTTATTATCTCACATTATTAAACCCGCTGTTTTTACATTACACCTACTGTATGCAAAATGTATCAATAAAAATAGTTGGTTTTACAAACATGTTACCTTATTTCCTTCACATTCTTTAACATCCTAGAATGTAATAATGTGTAACAATGTTTTAGCAAAGTCACGATTTATTTTAATAGCTTTCTAACGTAGTACGTTGACAGTAATTTGCAATTAAAAATTATACAGTCTAACACCGAGAAGTTTAACCTGACTCGAGACCTAATATTGCGCATATAGGTAAAATATTTCGTATTTAAATCGCGTATAAGAGATTCGTTGAAAATTATTAGTGTTCGAATTATTTTTACGTCAGAGACCTTGCAGCTCTCGCAGGTATCATGTTTGTTGTTATACACTGCTTAAAAATGTTTGACAAATCGAGGAATGGTTATCGGAAGCGTGTAAATATATCGAGAGAACTAAACGAAGTGAAGATTGATGACAGTAAACATTACGTACCAAGTACCGAGAGCTGTTTCATAAAAGAGGAACGATTACTTTTGGCGGAACGCTTGTGATTAACTCGAAGAAGTTGCGGTCAAGGTCAGTGGATATAACGTAACGTTTGTTAACCTTTAGCCATTTACTGACAGATAAACAAATGAGCAATACGTTGTTAAAAAATGGGATTTAAAATTCTAATAATAACCCCTTAAACATTTTTGTTAATTTTCGGAAGAATTAAGGAACGAGCAGGAAAAAGCTGATACATGACGTTTCTCCTTTTGCAGGAATAAATTGTATAAGATATCGAAGCTAGAAAATATGAAAGCTCTCCCTCAAATTATTGTCAATCTTTGTCCATTGATTGCGTTATTATTCAGTATAATTGTTATAATTGCGACGATATACATCAACGAAAAAGTTACTCCGCTTCTTGTATTCTTCTCTATACAAGTATACTTAAATTGGTATTCGATATACACGATAAGCCGTAATGCAACGACTATGGATGTTAGAGCAATAGGGAAGAAATTATTAACAGATAAAAGAGTAAACAATGTTGAATACAAATATTGGTACTGTGAAAAATGCGCTAATTATACGTGCAAACCAACGCAGCATTGCATCTTTTGCAAAAAGTGTTATCACTTTCGCGATCAGCATTGCTTCGTCCTAGGTGCTTGTATATTAAGGCAAAATGTAGGTAACTTCATTTTGTTCTGTCTCTATACGGCATTTACATGCATACATTCATTATGCATTCTTGGACCGTATTTATACGAAAATATTAATCGTGTAATAAGAACAGACACGGACTCCTACAATATATTTTTAAACTTTTGCTTCCCCATCGCGCTTATTCGATTACTAAGAGATTCTAAAGAGAACACTTATATAATACTAGTAACGATGTTCGATGTCTTAGTTTCGATTTTATTTATATCCTTGGTGTACGCAACTTGGAAATTGCACAGCTGCATGACGGGGAAACAACGTTATGCAAATATATCGGGAAGGCAGAGTTTGAGAGAGATCTTTGGAAGTTACGGTCTTTCAAACATTATCTTTCCGTACAATGGTCTTATAGGAACTAGAGACCTTAATGGGAAATATGAGTTGAAGCAAGTATAGAAGGGCTTGAGAAACTTAATGACGAAGTAATTGAGATATGTACAATTATACGTTTTATACTTGATCGGACACATGAAGTACGCGTTCTTTGTTTATTATAAATTATATTGTATTATAATAAATATTATGTATTTAAAACACATTTTCACAAATCATACTACAGTCTTCGTGTTCACGAAAAGACCGTTCTCATATTTCTATATTACATGTGTAATAATAAAGATTGTAATGAAAACAATTGGAATTAGCTTTCATTACATTTCCAATTACTTTGAATTATCATAGAAATGTTATACCTATATTCATAAAAGTTCTATAATTCTGTGTGAGCATGATGTAGAGCTTTAAAATCGTTGGGATGAATGAATACCCCCTCAGCCGTCACCCACTGAACATGAGGTAAAGAGTCAGAAGAATATTCACCTATTACCTCGGCCTGACCAGGAATTGGATTCCCATAGACTCGCCCACTTACTCCTAAATATCTATCGAACAAAATCAACTAATATACAGTGTCTTCATTTTACATACTAGATAGAAATGATATGGAACTCACGTGTGTGTATCTACGTGCTTCAATATGACTGGTTCGTTTCTGTTCCAAAATTCAGTATTACACTCTAAGAGCCAATTGTCTCCAGTATCACCTTCACCTTGACTATCACCATACGCAGATATCTCTTGCTTTCCACTGAGCGGTGAACTGACGAGATGAGAGTGAAGATTTTTCTTTGTTGCTATATGCTCTAATCTTATAATATCCCCACACTTAACCAGTTCACTATTGAGAGTGATTAGAAACATAATTATTGTCATGAACAGTCATTATAAAAACAGTATTCTCCTCGATCACAAGCTGCATACCCTCTTGTGCATTGTTTTTTGGTTCCTGCTTTTATAAGCCAATAAGAATTTCCATCTTCCTTTGACGAAGTACCTGTTACTGCTTGCTGGCCACTGCCACTACCGTACTTTATGTCATGAGAATGTAATCTCACTTTGTATTCTACGTTCATTAATTTCAATGTAGAACCACATGTCACGTATTGTATCTCTTTGGCTGTAAATATATATTCATAAACATTTCAACAGTAATTACTTTTTAAATTTAAATACAATTATATTTCACAATATAGATTGAATTAAATTAGAACTTGTAGTAGGTATTCAACAAATCTTTTAACGAAGTAGGTTAGCTAAATCATCATTAATAAGAACTATTTTATTATTCACAGAAATGAGGATTTTTCAGGTACGAAATACGATACAACTAAGAGCAGTTTTAAAATGAATGGGCTCTGTTTCAAAATATATTTGACGTTTTGTGTAATAGATAGGATTCTTATACCTTTCGCAGCATTTGTGCAAAACGTGATTATCACGAACGATATGAACGAGAAATAAACGAGATTATCTTTCATTTTTAAAACAATAATAATATACTTAATTTACGAAGGAACCGAAACCGAATGTCTAATACACGTGTGAACTGTAAACATCTACGTGCGTGTTAGCTTTCTATTGGAGTTTGTGGACACCCCACAGTGGTTCTCAACGTTTTAATCTCACGTTGTAATAAAATGATTAATTTTATGAAAAATATACAGCATCGTAGAATGAATTCTTAATAATTTTTTATGCCGTAATAAAGGAAGATACGTAATAAAAAATATACACATATAGTATTAAAATTATTTCATGTATTCATATTTATTTTGTAAACATTTTATAAAACAATGTATACTATATCAATATTTTGAAAAATGATAAACTTTCTAGGTACATTTCCTAGAGTTAGCATAAGAGAAAGTACGTTTCACACTGAAAATGCAACATATTTGGAATCATACTCTGTTGGAAAAATTCTCTAACGAGAACGATCATCTTTTTATAAAATTGTATTTGTAAAAACGCAGTAAACTGTAATTCAATATATAAAGAATAAAAACTATATATTTTTACTCAGACGTATTACCCAGTAACAGTTAAATATTTCTTTCCTTCTCTCCTTTGTAATAAAAATCTCTTATTTATACTCTCTTAATTATTACATGTACATATACATATATATATATCCCAATATTACACAACTTTTAGCATGAAAAATATTTTGTAAAAGTTATACAATTATGCAATGCATAAAATCTATAATAGTAGAATGATAGGAATGAAATATCATATAAGCAGGCATTTAGATCTGCCCCTTATTCAAATAATTCTTATTTCATTGTACAAATGTATCAAGGAACTGTCCAAGCATTCTTCAAATACATTGCGCATTACGTTTTTTAATAATCGATGATGAACACACACCGATTAATACTCGACAACTTTTGGACGGGTTTTAACGTAAACGTACGCTGCTATTAAAACAAATATCGCAGCAATCGTTGGTAACACGATCGTGAAGACACGCTGTTTGTTCTCCAGGAACTCCTTTTTCCTTTCTTTCTTCTGTTTATTCGTTTCTTTCGTCTTCCCCTTCAACTGGCGCATTTTCTTCCTAAAAATAAATGTTAAAAACGTTTAATATCATTAGATTAAAATGTGGAAACAGTAGTAGACTATAATCCGTACCATAAACATCGTAAAAATACATAAAATAAAAATATGTAATATACATAATCATTATTCCAAAACTTCAGAACAATTGCTAATAAGCACGTATGACGTTCTTTCTTTTTAACATTACTACACCTTTAAATGTTTCTCTCATGTTATTAAATAATAATTAAAAAGGAACACGTTTGCATATGCATATGTTTATGACACTTTTAAGCACTATCAACATACATGCGTTTCCTACTGTACTTTTCGTTACTATTGAAGATAAATAAAAATGTACAAATTTGAATACCTTAATAATTAAAATAACTGGATATTAAACAACTATAGAAGCTTGTTTTGGGATTCTCAAGCCACTACGAAAAGCAGATTTGCGTACATGACACGTAATAAAATAACGCTAGCCTACCAATCGCGATTCCTGACACTTCTCTATAAGAGAGGTGCAATTGAACTACGTTAATCAATGTGTACGTTCAACCTATAAATTCCATTTTTACATTTTACATATATACGAGTACATCTGTTACGCATAAAATATAATGAACAAGCTTATTTTAAATTCTTATATCTGTTCTTCCAGGCACTAGTGTTTGTACCTAAAAGCGGATTTGATGTTATCTTTAAATTGTAAGAGAATTTGAAAAGGATCATTCACATGATTGGTGTGCTAAGTGCCAGATCAACTATATAAATCCCATGAGAAAAAAATATAAATTTGCAGGTGTAAAATTTAATTCCTCTACTGTATCGTATTATTCTTAACCGTAATGCCCTTTGGTTCGGTTTAAATATGTGCCTTTTATGTTCATAAATAAGTGAATAGAAAACAGAAGTGTCTTTGCACGTCTTGTAAATTTATGCATTGCGTCATCACGATAATCGTTACAAGAAAAAATACTATAGAATGAATAGTTCGGTGCATCCCCGACTGTTAAAGAATAATCTTATAATTCTTCGAAGAATTACCCAGCATTGTATTGTCAGTTATCTGCCCATAACGCTATCGTCACGTTTAGTTACGAACGTTCAGTCAGTATTCTCAGTCAATTTTCAAAGTATCTCTTCGACGATTTTTCAATTTCTGAGCTTCCGAAGGCGAATAATAATAAGGTACGTAATCGTATATATACATATACACGTTTTATTAAATGAATGGCTCGAAGAATTCTAAACCATAAAATTATAGAGCAATGTGTATCAGCACACGTATACAATGTATTTACGTATCCTTTATAGTAGTTTAAGATGCATAAATTATGATTTTAATTAATTTAAATGAATTCCATCAGTCGAAAATGGTTGGCACTTCTGCAGAGATTTTCGCGAGATGATGTAGTTTAATTTTATTGTATAAAAAATTATGGTATTAATCAGATATCATGGATCATCGATAAAATTGTACAGGGATTAACACAGAGAACAAGTGTAAACAATAGAAGAATTTTGTTTTTCCTTTTTTTTAATGTCCTAGTGTGTTTCTAAAAACAAATTTACATGTTGTTTACATTTTATATACATATGTGTGATCTGTAGCTAAATGGTGATTCAGTAAGGCATCTTTGTTTCAGAATTGACCAGAAAGGAAGATAAGCACTGTAAGGCTTGGGTGTAAACATTTATCACCTCGAAAATGTATATGGAATTAGTGAGGCACAATGTGGCGTGTTGCAACGACCAATATTTTTGTTATATATGCAGGACTAAGATGTCCAATTCAAAAGATGCCTGGAATCACATTAACGGTAATATTCATTGGAGAAGAGAGTTCCATGAGAAATTTCATGTCTCGTTAGAGACCATGACTAACAGAAAGAAGACGTTGATGCTGAAACTGTCAAAGCGCAATGGCACGATAGTTACGAGCTACAGTTATTTCTGCATTATTTGCCAAGAGAACATTTTAGACGTAATGAGCATTTTGATGCATATTCAAAGTCCCTCTCATAACGAGAATGTAAAGAGTCGAAAGAACGATGACTACGTCGCGGTGATGAGTGACATGAAGACAGAACTGAAGAGGAGAACAGAGGAGATTGACATACAACCAGTATTAGATGCAAATCCGAATTATAAAAAAGCCGCCCAAGGACTTTATAAATGTATATATGTTGAACTTTTTAAGAGACTGCACAGTCATTCAGACGAGATATTCAAGATTTTTGTATCTAATGGTATAATTATATTTGATTCTTATGATATAAAATGCCCATTTTGTAGCTGCTTGATTGATTTCGAGCTTGCTTTAAAACATATAAAGGAGCATGAGAGTCAAGAGGCGTTAACAGTTACACCGTCTAACGATGATACATTGCCACTCTTTAAGTTTGAACCAGAACGATGTACGAAGCTGAATGAAAATATAGTTCCTGATACAAACGAAGAAGGAATTAATGAAACGAAGGAAATAGGCATAGCTGAAACACTCTCTGAAGAACAGATCATAGCTACAGTTTCAAATAGTGGAAAACGAGGTAAATCTAAATTTAAATGTACATTCTGCGGCTCCGAGAAATGTTATTACGATTGTTCAGAGGAGTTTGTACGAACATTGGCCGCGAATGAAATTCGTATTACCAACCGCGGCAATTTTAAATGCAAATTATGCAAATGCCGTAGATTAAAGGGAGTGTCCAATATTTTAGATCATATAAAGTCTATGTCTCATAAACAATTGAAAAATAATAAATTTAAAGAAAGTTTAAATAAAGAACTTGTTATCGATTGCCCTAATGTTACAATGAAGGTAAATATGAATCAGACCAGTAACTTAAACGGCAATAGTTGTGATGTAAATCAAGATGTAGTTCCCACAATGATTAATTCAGGCGAAACAGTGTCTATCGAAGTTGATACTAGCGGAAAAAAGAATAATAAACCGTTAAATGCAAATAAGAGCAATACGGCTGCCCGGAATAATACACAAGGCTGTAAGAAGAAATCCAAAATGAATTCATCCGGTGCTGCTGTTACTAAACTAACAAAAGGAATTGATAAGACACCTATCAATGATGAGAATAATTCGGTTGGCTCTCTTATAACAAAAGACATTAACCAAATGTTAAATACAAATGAGAACGCGACCACTGCCCAGAATAATACACAAGCATGTAAAAAGAAATTTAGAAAGAATTCATCCGGTGCTGCTGTTACTAAAGTAACAAAAGGAATTGATAAGACACCTATCAATGATGAGAATAATTCGGTTGGCTCTCTTATAACAAAAGACATTAACCAAATGTTAAATACAAATGAGAACGCGACCACTGCCCAGAATAATACACGAGCATGTAAAAAGAAATTTAGAAAGAATTCATCCGGTGCTGCTGTTACTAAAGTAACAAAAGGAATTGATAAGATATCTATCAATGATGAGAATAATTCGATTGGCTCTCTTATAACAAAAGACATAAACCAACAAATGTTAAATACAAATGAGAGCGCCACCGCTGCCTGGAAAAATACACAAGCATGTAAAAAGAAATCTAAAAAGAACTCATACGGTGCTGATATTAGTAAAATAACAGAAGAAATTAATAAGATATCTATGAATGATGAGAATAATTCGATTGGATCTCTTATAACAAAAGACATAAACCAACAAATGTTAAATGCAAATGAGAGTGCCACTGCTGCTCAAAAAAATGTACGAGCATGTGAAAATAAATCTGAAAAGAATTCATCCGGTGCTAATATTACTGAAATAACAGAAGAAATTGATAAAATATCTGTCAATAATGAAAATAAATCGATTGAGTCTCTTATAACAAAAGATATAAAACAACATATAACAAAGTTTTTGAATATTCCACCGAAACGGCAAACACCAGAGGAAGAGAATGTAAGGACAACAACTTTGACAGAAGACTTGAACAGGCCATACCCATTAAAATATTTAGAAATCGAAGAAGCCATGTATAATATTCAAGGGCAATTGAATAGTATACAAAAAAGTCTAAGATTCATTGTGCCCTATAGTGTCCTCTCAAAAAATTTCTACTGCTTGCTCTGTAATGACCCAGTGTCAAAGGAAATCGCTACGTTGTATGAGCACGTGTGTCTTGAAAAGCATGAAATGCAGGTAAATAAAATAATGGAGGATAGTGAATCCGAGAAGCTGTCGCAGCAATATATGAAAGAAAATGAAAATGTAGTAAGGTGTTTCACTTGCAACATGCACCAAGTCGTCGATACTGATAAACATATCAAGACCAATAATCACCAGATGAACCATAAAAAGTTTGTCAAAGCTACTAACGAATTGTTTACTTATGTATCACAAGCTCTATGCGATATGTGGTACAGCATTCAACAATTCGGTTGCGCTTTATGTAAAACAAGTTTTAAATATAAACTGGATTTTTTACAACACATTATTGAAATGCACAAAAACGTATCTTTAAAAGATATGGTGTTCGATTTCTGCATACCATGTACAACGTTGTGGCTGTCTATTAAGAACTCGTATGCAGAACATTGCAAGGGTAAAATACATAAATATTTAGTTAAGAAACAAGATTTTATGGTTGGGGATCTTCCCGAAAGTATAGAAAACATTTTACAACACGTTGACGATATTTCTGATACCTTACTTCAATACACGCAAGTTTCATTAAACGACAATGTACAGGATGAAATACTCGAATCTTTGGAAAATAGCTTAAGAGCTATTTTTCCAAATGTCAAAGCATATGTGTTTGGCTCGAGAGTTGCTGGACTCGCAACTGCAAATAGCGATGTAGATATATATGTCGATTGTGGTAGGTATTTGATAGCCTTTCGAAACTGAGAAGTCTTGATCATTCCACTGTTATATCTATTCTCAGGAAACATGTATAATCAAGATATAGTTGACTGTTTGAGAAAAGATCATTTGACACAGATTAAGCAAGTTTTATCGGAAGACAGAGAAGAATGGTGGATAAAGGAAATACTGACGAGAACGAGAATTCCACTGATAAAGTTAGTACACAAACAAACAGGTTTAAACTGTGATATTTCTAGTGTGAACGGCCTTAGTGTTGAGAAAACTAAACTTCTAAGGTAACGTGCTCTGGTCTACTTCTAACTATTACTCTACTGTCAAAATAATTAATCAAGTAATATATTACTGTTCGTAGGGCTCTAAATGATTCCTATCTACCCTGTAGAAAATTAATATTATTTGTTAAAAAATGGTTTTATTATTTTGATTTACCTCCAAGGTATGGCATAATAAGTTACGGTCTAACTTGGCTCGTTATGTTCTATCTACAAACAGAATCGTACTTGCCAAGTGTTGCTTCTTTACTGAAAGAAGGAAAGCAGCAGGCCAAAGGTAGTAATAAAAAACCTACAGTTATATCAGGTAAAGTCTCTAATTATTGGTAAAAAATGGATGCGTCGACTTCTTTAACCATTTACAATTTTTATCGTCTTCTAGGATGGGATGTTGACGTTGCACAACCAAAAGATAATAATAATGATAATTCTAAGCGATCTACTTCTACGTTGCTAATGGGTTTCTTTCAATTTTACGCAGAGTTTGATTATCGGCGTAACGTTGTTTGCCCGCTTATGGGTCATCCTGTACTCAAAACAGCCTTTTCAGAAGTAGATTTACCTGACGAAATGGGATCATATATTTGGCAATTACGAATGTCGAAGACTCCGAAATATTTTCGTATAGATTCTCCATTGTGCGTACAAGATCCGTTCGAGTTGAGCGAGAATATGACGAAAGGTGTATCGGCTATTACTTTAAATTACTTCAGACAATATTGCCGTAAGAGTGCAGTTATGTTAGAATCGTTGTCAAAATAATTTTTTACTCTGCTGCGTACTGCAACTTTAATCGAAGTAATTGCGACATATTTTTAATAAGGAAATAGAAAACTGATGAACTATTATTGAGTGTAACAGAACGAGATGAATTGATAATCTCTGTGATGTTAATATTATATTTCTCAGGGAGAGGGAGAAAGAGAGAGAGAATCTATTATTTTTTTCATGACTTTTTATATGTGACACTACGATTTTTAATCATTTTTTTGTGGAAACTTTATGCTATTAATTATTCAGCGAAGGGTCTAAGTAATGACTCGTTTATAATCTGTAAGAGTACTTTTCATTTTGTTAAGATAGGAGTATCTACATAAGCATTTAATTTTTGACATGGATTTAATATCGTATGCTTTTTTCGTTATTATTTATAAAATTTTCTTAGAATTTTTATTTCTTACGATACTGATTTTGTTTTAAATAATTGATTTACAAAATATCTGTATACCTTCTTACATTGCCATGTAAGTTAGATAGTGTAGCAAATTTTCCATGTATCATCACGAAGATATTGTTTCCACGATATCTTGTTTCCATACAAATTCTGCGCTACATCCATTTTTGGGTATACAAGATCTTTTACAAGTGAACACCGCCAGAATGCCCCAATCAACGCATTCGGTCGCCACTTCGAGATTCAGAAAATTTAACAGCTGAGGCATTATCTACAATAAGTTACCATTACATTAATTGTTTGTTGGAATTCATTCTACAAATATATGCGATGTTTTACCTGAAATTCAAACTGCCTTTCTTCATTACATCCCGAGCATTTTGGTACATCACCAACTTTGTTTTCTGATGAAATATATAAAACACTTCCTCCTCTGTCGTACCTGAGACATTTATGTTTTATTATGTTTACAAAAGAATAAAGAAAAAATGAAATTAGTGCAGTAAATGTGAACCTTAATATTTGGTCTGGATATTTATCAACGACTAAACGAAATTCACAAAATGTTTGATCCTCTTGCTGATCAGCTACATTTAACAATGTACTTTCCACATCTTCATTTTGAAGAGTTCCTGCTTCACCTTTCTCGATCATTGCTTCGTATTTCTTAATTTCTTCTTCTTCCTTAGATAAATCATTGTTACTTTCATCGTTTGTGTCATCTTTCTCTATTACTATTTCATATTCTGGTAATAAAAAATCATTAGTTTTTGTTGGTTCATTACTAGATCCACAGGTTCCTTTGTGCCCATGCTTCCAGTCGTAGACTTGATGAGCACGACAACAATAATTAGTCTTTTTACATTTAGAACAATGATTAGGTGCTAAGATCCCACAAACGTAACATGTTTTTGTCCATTGATCTACGTCTAGAATGGATCAATTTTTATAGCCTATGTTGATATAAAAGTTTGTAAAAGCTTCTTTAAGATACATACTGATATCGGTTCTCCAGTCCCTTTGTTCTACAGGTGGTTCAGGTGGGAAAAATTGATTTATTCTAGGTAATTGGGAACGGAACACTTTCAAGTTTCCAGTTTCATTTAACTTCGAACATTCCTTCTTCTTGCATATAAAAATGAAGATCGTTCTATGGAAAGCATCATCGTTCTCTTCATACGGAGCATAGATTTGACATAAAAATATACAGGGTTCTTTACAATATTCACACTGAACATCTTTCTCTCCAGGAATATTTTTTAAATCAAGCCACGCCGGTTTACCACCGACCTTACTCGGGAAAAATCTACTTTCCAATAACCACGACTCGCATTTTTCTACAAAACCTAAGTCTACCGTCATCTCTTGGATAAAAATATTCTAGCTCATCTGCTACTGATTACATGCATGCACGTGCGTGTAAAACCTAAGTACTTCTTTTGGGAACCCACGCTGATAAAAGATTTTCCTCGACGGACGACCCTGCGATCAAATTTCCGCAAATCTTAGAACACTGTTTCGGGGCCCAATGGTATCCTTATATTCAAGAAAATAAGTACGTCACTAGGAATTCACTGCCGTGAATGAGTGAATCCCTCCACGCTCTGTCAAGGCCGTTGAACGACCTCCACCCCCACACAACCAACGGGGCGGCAATTATATAGGTAACCCGCAATTGCAGCCATGATGCATGGAGACATTTTGTTTCATGTATCTCGGCCTCGGCGCAAGCGGCGCAAGTGGTAGAAGGGTGTCGGTTCGGTCTGTGCAGCTGCAGATCTGTTTCAAATCATTTTAATCGATTTTCCTGCAACGAAAATCGAAATCCCAGTCGCGAGCAGTGAACACTGTCACTGATTAAGTTCAAGTCGTGGTTTTTAGTTGGATGATTCATTTTATCGAGAAAGGTTGTCTATAAGATCGTGCGTGCCATAACCTCGGTTGGCTTGACAAACAATCTAGAAATTCGAGATTAGGTAGACGAGGAAAAATTCGCCGATATGGTGAAAATAGCATTGCAAATAACAGCCGCGTTGGAACATGTAGAAGAATTTAAACCGTCCGGGCCAGAATTTAGATGGTATCTGACGTTCACTTGCAACAACTGCGGCGAAGGGACGAAAAAGTGGAATTATGTGTCTCTGAATGAGTCGACGCCAGCTCAAAGGGGGAACGCGGTAAATCATTTCGTTAACAAGTGCAAACTTTGTGCTCGTGAGAATTCCATGACCATCCTGGAAGATTCGATAAAGCCGTACGTAGCGGACGATGAAGGCAAGTTTCAGACGATAGCAGTATTTGATTGTCGAGGCCTCGAGCCCAACGACTTTTGGGCGAAAGAAGGATGGATCGTAAAAACTGCAGACAATGGGACAAAGTTCACGGACGTAGATTTAAGCGAAGGGACGTGGGCCGATTACTGTGAAAAGATCAAAGAACCTGTAGAAATTACCGATGTCAAACACAGATTCGAGAGGGTTAAGTGACTGGTTCCACGTGAGTGCTCAAGATGTCAAAATCGACTGCTGCCAAAAAAACAAACCGAGTTTGGACTGAATGTTTCGGACATTATAGCTACAAAGTCTCTACGTTTGTTCTCTCGTCAGTTTCTTCGTACTCATCATTTCTGGGTTGTTATTCTGTCTTTTATTTCGTTGATATAGACTGTGTGTAGAGAAATTTGAATTTATCGATTAAAAACATTTAATCTTCGATATAGTTTACAGAATGCTGTAAACAGGGAAATTAAATAAAGTTGCATTATTTTCGTCTCTTTATAATTTATATTCGATTCTTAATTCCATCTTGAAAACATTAGCTAGATTATAATTATTAATCGTTATTGCAATTAAACTAAACAAACAGAAATGATCGCTTGTAGATATAATGAGGAAGATTAAGAAACATAGAATGAACGCACATTTCCAACGACGTAATATAATTTATTCATAATCATATAAAAAAAGACCATTTAATCTCGTAAATGGCTTACAATTAGTACAGAGAAAATTTGCAACAATAATTTGGCGCTCTTCTTTCCAAGTTTTCTAATCAATTGCCAATTGAACCCTGCACAAATAACTAGGTGACTAGCGTTGCGCGTCAGCAGGGGGAAAGGGTTTAAAAATTCGCTTACGTATCGTTCGACGAGTCGTCGAAGACTTTGGTCAAGATACGCCGATCGTGCGATCGAAATTCGTCGTCGTTTACCGCGTATCTTTGGAATGTCTCGATACTATTAATTAATTAATTAATTAAAAGTAGAATGATAACATTTTTAAATACGAGACCAATGACAGTTTGCCATAATAATTAATAATAATCGCTCGCTTATGCAATAAAGGAAAATGAAAAATCTCTCTCGGATGAAAAACTAAATGTATACATATAATATATATATAAATATATATGTATGTATGTATATGTATATATACACGTATCGAGTATAAAAGTTTTGAACGAATTGACCTGAGCCGGCCGTGGTCCGCTGTGGAACCACGAGAGACACGCGAGTGTTTTCCACGCGCGTTACGGCGATAACTCTAAAAACTGGCTAAGAAAGTTGCAATCACAGTTTCGAATGAAACGGGCGAAACATAATCACAAGGGGGTATAGTCATCGAAATAAACGATATTACTATATAGTTTAGTCGACTCGATAAACCGGCTAGCTAGCTAATTATACTAAATAGTAATTTGCTACTTCTATTTGTCTCTAACAGTTTCCTTTACTATGATCTCTAGCACATCTAACACAAACATAAATATCGTGTGCGTACTACGAATCGTCGCCTCTGCCTTTGAGAGAACCACTTCGAACATATGAATCACATGGAAATAATCCTCATGAGACGCTTAAGGCTAACAATATATTATCGATAACGCTATCAGTCTATTCTCGCAAAAATATCACCTTGACTGAAGAGTATTGCGTCTAGTACTGCTATGAGCCGCCGCGATCGGATTCTCGACGACGAAGAGCTCTTCGAGCCGGGAGATTCGACCGCGACGAGCATGGAAGAAGGTTCATCGACGATTTCTCCACGCGTCACGTCGTTTTCTCTACATGTATAACTTAGAGGAAAAACGTTCTAACAGTAGCTCTCCTAACATTACGAACGTCTATGTAGCATACATCGGATCAACTAAACGGTCCTACACTACTGTGCTAGGCTATTATCTTTGGTATACTAATGGGAAATGCCTGTTTCCACCGATAGAATCGACGAGAACGTTGCTGCTAATTTTTCCTCGCCCTCGACTCTCTCTCTCTCTCTCCCCCTTCGGAAATATCAAGTACGAAATAGGAACATTCCGAGTTTATCCGCGTGTATGTACAAAAAATTTGGGACCATCGGCGTTGGTCATCGAAACGAGTTTGGCACGTTTTCTATTTTCCCCGGGTGGGAGACTTAGTCCGCGAATAGGCCCGTGACAGATACGTGAAACATTTGATCGTTGAACAGAGAAGAAAATACGCAAATGTAAAAAAAAGTGGCGAGGATTCACCAGAATCGTCTTAATCGTAATAACGTATTTAACTCGTTGAGCAGAGAACAATATCCGTAATTTAGATTCGCGTATCTTCGAAACGAACAAGCAGAACAGTAGATCGATGTTCATTTTTAACAATATACGCGAACTTGGCTGAACCACGCCGATTAATCAGTGTTTATATCGTCTCGACGTTTTTGAGGATGTTACATATGCACGTAATATGGTACGAAATTAATAGAGAAAAAATTCTCGCGACTGTGTCACGCTACATTTATACGTGCTCGACGTCTTTCTTTAACCGTTAATAACGAGCAAACTGCGAGGAGGCTGTAGATTCTTTTCATATTCTCATTCGGTGATTCAAGGCAATCGATCGTTCATTACCGGTTCGAAGCATGTCTGCTTCAGAGTCGCAGACTGATCCTCCAGGCTGCGTTTCAGTCCCTCGATTGTTTGCATCAACATCTGCCTCCGCAGTTGCGTCAACTGATGTTGAAACATCTGTGAATCTTGAGTCATCATGCCGGCATTCGCTGCTAGCCGCTCCTCTCGGAGTCTAGCCACCTTCTCCTTAAAAGATCTCCTCGAGTCGTCTGTGAATAATAACGGAGTATCGTTAAAGAAAGAATATCGGTCGCTGCATCGTTCGAAGCGGTCTGTTGCCTACCGGTATCGTCGGTAGCAGTGTCTCCGTCTGAGTTTCTCAAAGTAATGTGTTCTCCCAGAGTCTTCTGTATCCTACCGTAAGTGGTACTACCCGCGTACACTTTTCGTTTCACCGGCTCGCTTTGAGGGCAATAAGACGACCCTTCCTTGATGGGACCCATGTCCACCGACCTGCCCAGGCGAAATAAAAGATTAGTTTCGAGTAATGCGAATACGCGATGCAAGGCTGAGACCTAGGGTTCTGACCTGAACGTCATTAGAGGTGCCCGTCTCCGAACGTCGCATCTTTCTTCAGAGTCTGACGAACTGGACGTGACTCCCTCCTCTTTGCCGAGGACGTTCGATGATCTTGCGACACGGAATTCTCGTCGGTTCACGCCGTACATAGAATCTCTGTTCGGCAAAACGACGCGTGATCTATTCGCGAGGAAAGGACTCTGAGATCGCGAAATCAATCGGTCCGCGTCTGGATTCAGAAGATCGTTAAACGGCGGAGTCATCGTTCGCTGTCCGTCGTACTCCTCGTGATCGTAAATAATCGGTCGAGCGCATCGAAAGAGACTTCTATCGGGCGATGACAGGCTCGGGGCTCTCCTCGAGGCGAGCGGAGATTCGACCGTGCACTTGATCGGATTCAGCGGGAACGACGATCCAACAGGTGTCGGCGAGGAATTCGCTGACCTAAACTCGGCGAAGCGGCGCATGGGAGAACACGGTTGAGCGGCGAACTGCTGCCTCTTGGGGCTGGTGTGCTCGATGTCTTTGATGCTACCACTCTGCAGTTCCGGTTGAGAGTTTCTGCTCTTGGAGAGGGCGAGCTCGATATTTAATTCGGTGTTCTTGATCAGCTCGACTCGTTTGTTCGTCAGTCCGTTGTGAAGCTTTCGGGAAGGCGACGGCACGATAGGAACGCTGTTTTGATTCTTCTGCATGTTCACTAGAATATTTTCCGCCTCGAGAATCAACTCTCGGTACTTTTTATCAGCTTCCTTGTCCGCTTCGATCAACGCCATTTCAGAGGCGAACGTGGTCATGTACGGGTTGCCAGCGATGTTCCGTCGCCTCATCAGATTTCCATTCACATAGCTCACCTGAGAGTTTGCGAAAAATAAACGATGTACATTTATACGATATAATTTCACCATACGCCGTCGAATGGTGAAATACTTACCGAGTTCGAGCGTCTCTTCGTCTCGATGTCATCGTCTCCGGCAGCGGTTCGGATAATCACTGATCGATCATTGTTCGCGAGCAACGGCGACAAATTTTTATTAATATCATGTTTCTTGCGACGCAGGCAGATCGGTGTTCCACCGACGCTTCTGCTACCCTGATTGAACCCCGAATTCTTCAGCAGCATCCTCTCCACTAAAACGCGATTCAAATTCGCCGTTTCGTCGTCATGGCCATCGGGAATCCCGAGAATACTGGGATCGTGCTTGTCGAAATTCAATTTTCGTCGTTGCGACGATCTCTTCTTCCGCTTCTCGCCAGACTGTTTCTCCTCCGGTTTCTTATGCCTTTTCACCGTAGTCTTCACGCTGATCGTTCTAGAAATAGAAATTAAGTTCATCACTTGGAACTCTGATTAAGCAGAAAAGTCTAGAGAAGAAGATGTACCTTTGAAGCATCGCCGCGTCGTCCTTGTTCCTACGTTTCATCAGAGTCTCACGCAGCTTGCTGCTCCGTCGAGCGAACTCTCCCGTGAATGCAAAGTAAGTGCAGTGTCCGGTGTTCGTGAAGCGACCGGCACAGTCGAGGTTCTCCAGGTCCAAGATAGAACCATTGTCAATGTAGTCGAAGTCGTCGTTATCGAGGGGATCGTTCTCGTCCCCGGCGTCCTGGCCAGGGTCCACGTCCGATAGAGATTCGATGTAATCCTCGCAGTCGGTCGGGTCGCTGTCAGACAAAATATCGGTCTCCTTCTCGTAAACGTAGCTCTCGTCGAATTTGCCCATCATCTCGTTCAACGTTATATCGTCTTCTGACGAGCGAGCGCTTCGTGTCACTGACGACACGGACGAACCCGAACCGTTTCCATTCCCATTCTCGTTTCCATTCTCATTCCCGTTCCTATTTTCGTTCTCGTTACTGCTAGCGGCGTTGCTACTGCTACCGCTATTGTTCCTACCGCTGCTATTATTACTGGCGCTGCTCGCGCTGCTGGTGCTAGTACTGCTGCTACTGCTGTTGCGTCGTTGCACGGACAGAGCTATCTTTGGTCGTATCTCCATGCCGGACGCTATTTTCCAATTTTGGTTTATCCTACGGCGCGAACATCGCGTTCATTAGTTTATTTATTCGATCGTTCCGGCTAAAAATAAAATGCGATATACTAACGGACTCCTTCCAGCGCTGAGACTCTCTTGCTTGAACTCCCTTCTGATCCGTTCCTCCCTCACGCTGCTCGCGTTCACGTCGCTGGCGCTTCCGGAGGACTCCGTTAACTTCAACCCAGAACCGCTGCTGGTGTCGTCGAGGTTCAGCCTCGATTTGAAACCGGCGGTACTGGACCCAGAGGAGTTCGCCGACAGCCACGGATTCGTACGGATGCGAGATCGCTCGCGGGGCGACTGAACCGATGGTGAGAGCAAAGGCGGTGGAATGGAAGACGGTGGTCCTCCGACCAGATTGCTTCGCGACGATTCCGCCGAGAACGACTCTGTCCGTCGATGATAATTCTCCTGCGACTCGGATATTACCTGTTCAAATTTTTATTCGGCTTTATTAACGTCCATCTCAAGGTGTCTGCCTGTTTCGTGTCGTATCGATATTGCGTATCATCGTGTCATATGTATGTTGCCGTTTATAAACCTAATGATGTATCAATAAGAATCATCGTTTAAAATAACAAAGCTCATATGAATGAGTTACGATTTACAACAAACGCTACATAGAGAAGATCTTACGATGAAGAATAATCACAAGAATAATCAATTATTTTATATGATAATACAATCTTTTGTATGCAAATACATCTTCGACAATGAACGTCATTATAGATCGCATAAGATCAGATGCAACGTTTCTTTATATTTTATAAAATTTTCACCGAAATCATCCAGTGATAGACATGTTTGATTCGACTTTTAGATTAAAGTTTCTATATTCCATGAGAACTAGGTACCTTGCTCGGAGTGCTATTAACGTCTTTCGACAGCTTATTATCCATAGTCACGTTTCCGGAAGCAAACGCGGTGCCGGAGGTAGACGGTTCGACGTTGGCTTGGAACCTTCCATGCCCGCGTCCAGAGCCATCCGCCGCGTCGATCGATCTCTTTGATCTCGCGTTGTTATTGTTGTTGTTATTATTGTTTGCCGTGGCGGCGTTCCCGTTGCTCTGGAAGTAATGGGTGCCGGTCCTGATATTGATATAATACTCCGGCGGGTAGCTGGTACCAGGGGAGGTACCGTCCGTCGAGTATCCGGTACTGTAAGCGCTTTCCGGCGACGAGAGGTTCACACTTCCAGTGCCAGCGGACGTGGCCGAAGACGCGGTCGCCGTACCGCACCGGCCGCGTTCCGCCAATCGAATCCCGTCCACGCTCTTCGACAACGAATCTACTGGGTGAACCTGCGAATGAAAGTCTCGTTTTGGAAAAAGTCGAAATTAAGGGAGAAGAGAGTAGAGGTAAAGAGTAGCAAGAGAGCCATCGTCTAATTGGACGGCTATGGCTTGCCAGTGGAAAACGAGTCGGCAAAAGAAACGAGGGACGCGGCCAATTTCTCGCGTCTCTTCTACTTCTTCTTCTTGTCACTCTTCACTTAATCAGCTTCCCTTTTGACAAAAGGGAACCATTTCTATCGCACGTTGACCTCGAAGTATTTTTGATAAACAGACAGTGCTTTCTCATTAATAGAAGAATTAAGTGGCTGCACGTAATTATGTACGGAACGTGAAAAGCGCACGATGCAATGCTTAAGGATGTATTGGCTATACAGTCAATCCCAAAAGTTTATGCACTTTAGAAACGCATTTTTTAAAAAGAAATCAGACATCGGAAGAACATTGCTAATAATAAACAACAAAAAAGCATTTTTTCCAATTTGAAGGTACATAATTTTAGGAATTTCTAAGGTACATAAACTTTTGGGATTGACTGTATAGCCAATACATCCTTAAATGACAGTTTCTATTAAATGTTTCTAATCGATACTGTGAACGCCATTCGCAGCCAATCGATCATATTTTACGAGGAACGAAATCTGACCCGTTCCGAGAAATCCTGATAGACTCACTTGATGCAACGCGGGAGACCTATTCGGCCCGTAGTTCCGGGGCGAGTTGCAGTTCGAATCGCATCCCTTCTCCCCTTTCTTCCGATCCTTCTTCTTTTTCGATCGCACAATATGCGCCTCCATCCACGTGCGCAATTTCGTTCCGAACATGATGCGCGATGAAGATGAACGCGACGGGCTCGTCGAAGAATCGGCGGTCCTTGTCCCTTTTTCTCGTTTCCCCGACTAGCTCTCACGGCAAGGACGCGTCCATTCCGCGATCCGATTTCCTCAGACCCGCGAACGCTCTCCCGGCTGATAGCGAGCGATGCACTGGTCGTTCAGCGTGGAGAACCGACGCGCAGTTCCTCCTCGCGCCATTCTTCGACAATACAAGCCGACGGTTCTGCAACAGGAACAAAACGTACGCACCGTATACATCGGGAAGAGTGGCAGTTCTGTAATATGTAGTACCGCTGCGACCGACCACGATGTCGCAGCAAACGTTAGCAACTTCGCGCTTTCATTTCCGGGCACGCCATCGCGCGCGTTTCTACCACCGCAGCTTCCGCCCTCTCACCGTGATTTATACCTTTGATACGCGCATCGCCTACCCTGCTGTTCGCTAGAATATCAAATTAGTTCTTCCCAGGAAATTCTGTGTAATATAAATACAATGACACAGTCGTGTAAAACGATCGAATGTCGCGAAGTGGTGAGATAACTGTGACTAAACGCTCGTGGCTGTGTGAAAGCCGGAAGGTATGCAAACTGATGAAACATTTACTAATTTATATCGTAAATCAATCTAACTAGTAGCCAAGAATTTTCACTACGATTCGACCAGCAATTCTTTACTGCGTTTTTATTCTCATTGATTTTAAAATAATCTCCCGATGATCTAGAGACTTGAAATTTTAAACATAGGTTAGAACAATGCAATATTAACTTGCTTTGGACTAAAAAGCAGAAAATAATTATTTAAATAAAAAGAAATTTTAATACACCACGCTTTTAAAACGGATTGAAAAGTATAAAATAATTATGAAATACTTGTAAGATTTGAAACGAAAAACGTGGGACTATTCATGCATCAATTATCTATTGCATGCGTCGCACGTTTTTCGTTTTAAATCCTTCGAGTGCTTTATAATTATTTTATACTTTTCAGTCGGTTTTAAAAACGCGGTATATCCAAATTCTTTTTCTATTTAAATAATTATTTTTAAAGGAATCTCTCATCTTCCATCACTGACTTTTATTTTACGCTTTCTGCCTGTTCACGCAAGTTTCCTCTTCCGTGTCAGAGTAACAAAGTTCTATGAAAAACAGTTGTCCCCTCGTCGCGATGTTTTCTGTCTCCCCAAGGGAGGGAACGTCGATTTGTTTCTGTCTTTCTGGAACAACCAGAAGTCGTTAGGCACTCGGGAGTTTTTTTTTTCCCAAGGAAGCCCGCGACCCAGTTGTTCAGAGAGAATACGCAACGTTTGGCCTGCGGCGCGTCGTAAAGCGTAGCAGGGGCTGTCAAGACGGGCTAGTAAATGTTATCGCGAGTTACGTATGTATGTACATCGCTTCGTTCGGAGCTCGGCCGCCGATCTTATCGCCAAGGCAGATGTCCGCTACCGCGTGGTCAATAGAGAACGTGGAGAGACGTGGGCAACGCGCTTTACACCGCGCCGGGGAAAAATGTTGCTCCGAGAGCGAAGGGAAGCGAGTTTTCTAAGGGTGAAAACGGTCGGTGCGGAAAGAACAGATCCGGGTCGCCAAAGGGGCGAAGACTCTCGCTTCTTCTTTTTCTTCCCGTGGTGTTAAGAAAAAACGTAGCTCGCTACAAAAGGGATGAAAGGAGAACACTGCTGGCTTTGTTCATTCGCGAGGTTCCCAAACCGCGTGCCAAACCTCGGAGGACCTCGGCTGATCAATCGCACGGCAGACGATTAATTGTAAGAGCGAGGCGGAAAGATGATCGCGTGACGGTTTCATTGTCAAGTCGAGTGAAGTGAGCAACAGAAGAATGCCCAGCGAAACAATCGACAATAGCTTCTACCGTAATATCTCGGTTTTATCGAGTGACTCTGTCGTGGGGGCACGAGAAATATCTGAATGGTCGCGTCTGCGTTCACGAAATCAAATCAGTTCTCGGTATTTAGGGTCGCGAGAGTCGCGAGATTTCTGCCAAAAGATAGCCATAATTGACCCCCTTGTTCGACTGTACCCTTTAAAGAAGATCATAGGACCATTGACTCTCGCGAATGCTACCTCAGAAGCAGATTCACTGTTGTGTAAGAGGAATAGGACGTATTTAGGCGCAATTGGGAAGACAAGATGATGGAGGTTAGATGCCCAGGCGTTCAGCACCCGAACTGTTTATTTGCAATAAAGTCGATAACGGAATACATACATGGTCTTCTCATTAGGTGAAGTCATGGGACTCTGACTCAATATCGACAAAGTGCGACGTGGACCTAGACGCTTTTTAGTCAACTCCTGACTAGGACACATCGGCTTTTTGCGGCTCTGCTGAATTGTTTAATAAGGTTTGATTTTTAACACATTTTGTTTATATTTCTTTAAACGTAGCCTCTTACAACTGGCCTTGATGCCTTCTGTACGACCGGATCCGGAATTTAAGAGAAAAGTAAGAACTGAGGCGGCGCCGAATCTCCGATATCAGACACCACCCGTTGAAAGTGTGTGTTCGAGCGAGGAGAAGTATATAAAGGAGTCCTCGAACGATATTTCAAGAACAACGAAGCCGATTGAACCGGCACGGTTCGCTGTTATCGTTCGTTCGTATTCCCAGTAGCTCGGTCCTTAACCCTTACTGACCGGGGGAAAGGAACAGTGCAAAGTTCGATCGGTGAACGGTTAACGAGGATGTGATTAATTTCATTAAGATGCTGCGCGGTTAACGTGTTTCGCGCCGGCGCAACATCGCGTTAAGATAAAGATAATCGATCGACTTCTCTCGCGAGAACAACGCGTACCAGCTAACTAATGTTTAAAACCGTATACCTACGATGTCCGGGTAGGAAAATTGGTCGATCGAAATCAACGGACCACTGCGTTATATAAAACTACTCACGGTAGCCCGAGCCAGATCCTCAAAAAGGTCGGCGGTTCCATTAGGTAACTAAATAATTGTCGATAGACGTCTTATAAAATTCAAATAGACTCCAAAGGGTGTTTATAGCTGCCTTTATATTATAGTATAAATTGAAACAGCATATTTAACATGTTCTGAATAAGCAACTAGTATCATGTCACATTCGCATGCATCTGTAGGGAATTGGGAAACTCGTTTTGGAGTCGTCAATTTGAAATTAACATGTTTTGAGGCCAAGCGATTGAGAGAAAAGAAGACGAATAGCTTCTTTTTCTTACTATCGACGTGTAAAAGAGAGAGAAATTCATCCAAAGCGGGATTTTTCTACTTTTAACGAGGTCAACAAAATGCGGACGGTTTATTCTCACGTTTATGACATTCTTACATTAAGTTGAAAGAAATAGTGTCACAATTTTGACGCATGCAACAGTACTGATTCAATTCAATTCCATTATCAGTTTAGAAAATGAGTTAGGACTTGCTTCACGTTTTCTTACAACCTATTGACATTTGGGGCTGAAGAAATTAACGAAGTGATTCAAAATTAACTAAAAATTCATTTAATTCTCTTTGTTCTATTCGAGTTATGATATACTCTTTGACTCAATCAAATCAAACACTAACTTTCCGTGGATGTTTTACAACCGGAGCGAGCTGAAAGCATTCTAGACCCTCGAGGCTAAAGAAATTCTATTCCATCATGCGATCGAGCTGATAAATCCCGGCAGGACTCTATTTTGAGAATAACATCCGCGGTCCCGGGACCGAGCGGATATTTCACGAGTGGAATAAGGAAGACCGGGAGATAAGTAGAAATACGTAGGTGCGAGAATGCCGGTAGTGTGCGTCGGAAAAAGGGTTGTCCGATTGAGCACCGCTGGTTGGTCCGCTGCAGCGGGGCAACGTAGGTCGTCATGGCAACCCTCCGAGCTCTATGCCCCAGGCAACCCCGGGATCTACAGGGTGGTTGGATCGATCGCGAAACCGTCACTTCCGGCGATCGATCGGGATCGACAAAATCAGGTACCCAGTTCCCGTTCCATTTCTACCTCTCGCAAAACAGATCGCTTCTCTAGGCGGCGCAAGAGGAATCGGGCGCGGATTCGTCGTAACCATTCTTCGGTAAATACGCTTTCACGCGGACGACTGACCGCTGAATATCGTAGCCTAGGTTACGCGACGTTCGATAGCTTCGACAGTGTCCTGGGTGCAACGGGAGCGACGAAGACACATCCCGATGCAACTGCTTTAGATCGGCTATTTAGATTCAATTCACGTTACAAATAATTTATTTAGAAACCTACGGTCTAATTATAAATATAGATTTAATACAGAAATGATTCCAGATAGGCGAACGATTTAACCGAGGATCGCGGTGCAATCGTTTATACGTAATCCGGTTAATACGTCTCTCTAGGCAACCGAATTATATGTTCTCTCGTGACGGACGCACGGCAATAGAAGTTCAGTTGGCAACAGTCGCGACGGAGCTTATCATCTTGAAACGAAAAACGAGTTTGCCGACGCGTAAATGCATACAGATATTCTATTCGATTCGAACGTCGTTCTTCTCACCGGCTGAGAGTATCCGAGAAATCGTCTGATGGTTGGCGGGCGGCCAACGTGTACGGAGGCCAAGAAACGGTGAGATCGTAAAATTGTTGATGGACGTGCGACAAAAGGGAGGGAAAACTACCCTTCACTGACTTGAAATTGATTTTCCTATTGTTGCCACGAACGTTTTCACCGCGGCCACTTAAAATCGAATGCTTTTCAGTATTTTAGTCGGTCTTCATTGGGACAGATTCGGTCGGGCGACTATTTCTGGCGCGAGGAAATCGGTGACGGATTTCGTCAGTCGTGTCTATTGGAAAAGGGAGCGCGCGTCCTACTCTAAATAGGTTTCGCGCGGCTCACCGGCGAATTTAAATGAAACATTAATCAGGATACGAGTCGAGGGAAATGGCAAAAGGCGTCCCCTTTGCTCCAGTTGTCGACGCACCCTCCCTCGGTGAACGGCTAATTCGAAGCAACTACCCTCGACGCGTATCCTCGTCACCGAAAATAATCCATCCATCCATCCGCCGGTGTCTATCGGTCTTTCGCAGCTGCTGTTACTGCGGCTGGGAAAGAATCGCGAACGCGTTTGCTGAGTGTCTCGTTTGTCCTCGGTGAAAAGCAAAAGGAATACCTAAATGTCGTTTCAGTGTACCTACAATTATCTCAAGCTTTCAGCTCGCGCCTCCGAAAACACCGCTTCACCCTCCGCTTTATGATCACTCGAGGGTGCCAACCACGGTAAATTGCATCGTGGCTTGTTAGCCGCATTGCACCGAACGTTTCATTGTTTATAAGTAACGCTGCGTTTCGCAAAGAAAGAAGGTAGACTACGAATTTTTATAGATTGTTGAACTTGCTTAGCATATTGTAGATGCGAGCGCAGCTAATGCGCTTTATTCGAGACTGTTTTGTTTTAGTCCAGTCCTCGTCACACAATTTCGCTTGAGGATAGGACAATCCATGAAATATTCTCCGGAACTTGATTAGTCATAACAGACTCTCCGCCTCTTCTTGAGCTAATCAATTTAAACGCCCCCTCGCGAACTCTTAGCACTTTTTATACTGATGATACTACTAGCATTTTTTATCCTGAAAGATTCACATTTAGGTTTGGTCATGCTAACGTCATTGCTAGGGCCTTCTCCAAAGTCAACAGATTCAGTCATCTTTAGCCATGCCATTAGACGGAAGCTACGTGCTCATTTTTTGTCATCACAGTTATGATTTAACAAATGTTTAGTAAGATTAACGTAAGACGTCTTCCTGTTAATGAAGTTCTTTCGTATATTACGATAGCTCCTTTATTAAATCGTTCGTTATTTATAATTCGGCTAATCACAAATCGCAACTGATTCAACATAGATAATAAGACTGTCTCCCTTTCGGTTTGATCCATCTATTCTTAACATTTCTCACAATGGAAAAGAGTTCCCTAGCATTATCTTTGCTTTTACGTAAGATATCAGACGGGGCAGGGTGAACACTAGACGAGGAAGAACCGTACATCCCGGAAACGTTTCCCGCTTCCATTTCCTGCCCCTCGCACAGTCTTTCGCAGCCTGGACGAGTGCGAGTCCTTGGAATAAAGTACGCCACGAGAGAACCACGACTCACCCCTCGTCTAGCTCGTTAACACCGTGTACTCTCTCTCTCTCCCTCTCGTTTCTATTTTCGCCTTTTGCGAACTCTTCTCGCGGACGACCCGATGCTAACCCGTTCTGCTCGGGACTTTATTGAAAAAAGTTCCAAGTAACGAACTCGAACAAACTCGTTGCCACTTTGTAGCTCCTCTTCTACCCCTTCGACCAACGCCACCCTTGCACGCGATATTTCCCGTGGACGAAGAACGGTCTACGCCGCTTCCGGCGCGACGAGATTCGTGCCGTATCGCTCGTTGCAACTCGCTTGATCGAATATCGTGGCATTATTCTCAGAAGAGGAATTCTGCCTGGCGTCGTCGTCATACGACTCTCGTTAAACCAACGATAACGCGACGGCTGCTACATATCCCCCTCCTCCCTCTCTATCATGTAACGTCTGCATATTTATATCGATTATTTTCAAAGGTGTGTGAGTACATAAATGGAATACGTTCAGACTTATTTCTGCTTTTAGAAAAGGGAAAGAAAATTTTGATTCACATCATTTTCGTCTTGCTTCGGTCTGAATTCACCAAATTATTCGAGGATTTATATTCTCCTGTTTGCTCGAGATTCGCTCGTTCATTGAAACCCGCGGCCCTAGTTTACCTAACTCCTGGCTGCAGAGCGAAGCGCGAGGGAGAGTCTGGCAAGGTCGAACGGGTAGAAATAGGAACGTTTAAGCTATTTTAAAACTGTTTCTTCGCAGTATGGACTTAAAAAGTATTCGATGGTTATTTAAAAATAGGCAGAGTGTTTAAGGGCCGTGAGAGCTGCTCTAGCAAGTAAGAGCATCGTTTAGGATGGTTGAACGTGAAGGGGCGACAGGCGAGAAGAGCGTTCAGATAAATTATTACTAAACTACAGGTTTTACTCATTTATAGAAACATTGAGGCTAGAATTTATAGACGTTTCTCAGTTCTCAATTCTTAATTCTTAATTCGCAATTCTCAATCCTCAGTTCTCAATTTTCAGTTCTCAACTGCTTGTTGCATATTTATGAGTTTCGTCATACATGATTGATGAAAATCGAAGATATATTTTTAAACGTTTTATTTCATTATTGATTAAAATTTTTTTCAAATTTCATTGAAGCGTCTACGGTCATTGAGGTAGGCTTACGCACTTCAATAAAATTTCAAAAAGTTTTAATCAATAATGAAATAAAACTTGTAATCAATCGCGTATCAGGAAACACATAGATATACAACAAGCAATACATAATGCGTGCAATAATACAATATATAAGAACGAAATGTCAAAAACTGCACACACATATCACAGATTTTCAATAATAGAAGTTATTTTCGATGTTTCATTGTGCATAAAAAGCTACTAGAATACGAGGACTGTTCGGTTCGGGAAACCTGTACATATTAGAGCGCGTATTTGCTATTCTATTACAAATGCAGTGGTCTGGTCTGTCGCGACCTTAAGCGGTGGTTACGTAACGATAACGCATCGCCTATGCGGCAGGACGACTCTGCCAGCCGAAAACGTGTAATCGTCGTTAGTCGAATTCTACTTGTAACGCGTTAAGTTGGGAGTTCCACTTGATGAACGTTCTACTCGTCAGCCACTCGAATACTCGAGAGACAATAGAAGCAGGTCTTTTTTTAAGAGCCTCCAGAGATTAACGAACCCGACGTTAATCATCTGAGAGAAAGAACTTTTTACACAGTAGTGGTTTCTTATCGTATTTCCGCGTTTTCGAGTCTATCTTTTTAGAGAATAGAGAAAGAGGCAGCGGTGGTTTGCGCGTTGACGCATCGCGACGCAACGGGTCACGCTTTGGCTGCGCTGTCCTGTCCCGTTGCCATTCTTCCCGTCATCGGCTGTACTCAATGACGGATTCTATCTATATACGTGCTTCTCTTATTAAAACCAGGTTTATCATTATTTATTCATTCTTTTCAGATATTCTAAAAAATTGAGATACCTCTGAAAACCGCATGGCATCGCGAATTCCTCCTCGCACGTGTATACAAGCTCGTTTGACACGAGAAGTCAATGTTCGAGCGTCAACTGAAATGTCAGAAAGCATGCGTGGTTTGATGACGAAAATGAAGTTACCTTGTATTCCATCGAACGTCATTCCCCATCGGTTACGGCTTGTTCCAAAAATGTAGATTCCACGATTTCGAACACGATCACCACGATGTTTCTAAACGATGAAACGTAGAATCGAGAACGCGCACGGTGGAACATGAAAATACGAGAAACGATGGGCACGAGACACGCGACACGGGTGCAAGGGCCGCGTAAACTAAAAACGTTCCTCGGCAAGCGTTTCGACGAGACTGAGCGCCGCCGACCGGCAGCTCTGCACGGTATGCACCCCTTGCGTGGGCACGTCGCAGGGCCGTACTCGGACAGGGTGGTTCCACCCTTGTTTCTCCTCGCTCCCTTCTCTACCTGCCGCTGTACTTCCGCGTCGTCTTTCCCGTCGATATGAGCCACTGACGATGAACGAGTATCGACGAGAACACGCCGCACCTATCCCACCGTCAGACCATACGAATTACCCGATTTTATATTCCCTCCTCGTCCCCGCGTTCAGCTCCCGTTGTCCAGGACCTAGCAGACCGAACGGCTGACTAACCGATATTAATTTTCTCGACAATGCATCGAGTTCAACGTACGTTCTATAGACTCCCACGATCGCTAGTACGTACGCGTATGTTTGTCGTTACTGTCTCTCGACATTGACATTCGTTTCGTTGCGACAGGCAATTATAAAACACTGGCATCCCCGCCGCTTTAATTATCGTAAATGGAAATAGGAGTGCATAGAAGATGAAGAGATAAAAACTTCACACATGTCAATTGTCCGTTCTCACTCGTTTTCCATCTCATAATTATTCATTATAATGGTTTAAATTTCTATTATGATCTCCACGGAGTAGGAGAGGGACACTATTATAAGGCTGTTTGAGTCGTAAGATCTCTGCCAATAGTTTAAGACATAGAAAGCTCTGTCCAATATTTGAAGCAATGAACTTTTACACAAAATGACAATTACAGAGAAGTAAGGTTTATAAAATTGTTCCACCTATTTTTCTCGGTCATAAAGAATTTTTATTTGTTTCCGTTTATATGTATAACAGTAAGATACAATGTTACAAGCGTAAAGTACGTCCCTGCAAGGGTGGGTAAGCAGGGACACCCTTCGACAACGTAGGGTAGCCAGATCCAATCGTGGGGACTTTAGAGAATTCCCTTCCCATAGAGAAATAGAAAGACCGGACTTCTACTGATTTCACGGTGCGTTCTCGTGAGTCTGGCAGCGATAAGACCGGTTCATCCGTCTCGTACGCAACGATTCCCCGGAGATGCCCGCGATAATCGTTTATCCCGACTCCCTCCCGACTTTGGCTCTCTTTATTTTCCCGGGTTTTAACGAAGCACCGAGCGAACCCGTTTAAAGGTATCGAAACCTTCGGCTTTTATACTTCCAAATGAATACCTTTCGGGGTCGCGGCTCGAATAAAAAGAAATTATCGATTACCTGGCCGAATGGCTGGCTGCTGATTTTCTCGCGTTTCTCGCGAACTTCGCCGTTCGGCTAAATTCGAATGTCTGCCGACCCTTTTCACGAGTTTCCCTGTTTAATCTCTCTCGAGTCGCGAGAGTGGAAAAAGAAAATTGGGGGCGCGAATTCGTCGAGAGGCGATAATTACGCGGCATATCTCGAGCGGAGGACGCGATATTATCCGCATCCGAGTTGGCACCGTTACGACCCTGGATTTCTGCCAGAGTAAATATCGACCTTACCGAGTTCGCGGATTCTTTTCACTCGATTCCATCCGCGGTTGACCCCGCGTTTACGTTCGCCTCAGGATTTCGAATGCGTATTTATGTCGCTTCGTTTTCATTATTACCAAGTCCGGAATGAGACAGTCGTCAGGTGATCCAATCTATCCTTACGATTAGTATATCTCGAGTAAAGAGTGTGGACGGGCTAGTAACAGGCAGTATAATTTGTCAGAGAGTGTCAGGTTCCAAGAGCCACAGGATAGTAAATAATCGTTAACAGCTGGGGTCAGGTATACTCAGGTGTTCGCTACAATACGGAGGTCGCAGGCGAACCGAGGACTCAAGACCTTGGGACATGCAGGGGTAAGAATTAGCCAGGAAGGGTAGGTCCCTGGGATTTACTAGGTAATAAGGTTATTAGGACTCGCAGGTAGTCGCAGATGATACACGATACACCTTGAGCGATTAAGGAATATTCTGGTCTCAAAGCCAGTTTGGATAGTCATGATACAAAAATAAACGCGATTTCTTTAAAGCACAAGTACATTCTGAACAGAAATAATCTACAGTTTATTAAAATTAGATTAAGATCGGAAGTATTTTTCGTCGTCGACTAGTTCGATCCGAGGTTCTTCGATTTGGACTCGAATATTCCTTCCTACGAGGAACAGACGAGGGGACGCGGATGGAAAGGCGTGAAAGAGAGGAAGGGAAAGTTTCCCAATTCAATTAAGCTCGAGTGTAACGCAATAATCGAACGCGACGCGAAATTTCATTTTACACGATAATTTCGTTTCGCCGCAAAGTTTCCGGGGAACAAGCGAACCGGTTTTACGGCTCCAACGTTCTTGTACACTTTTAACGCGCAATGAAAGAAAAGGGATAGAGTATGAAAGTAATAGGAATGCGAGTGGCAGACGTCTCAGCTGAAACATTCTTTTTCTCAAATTAGCAGATATCTTAAAAGCTCTGCATATCTCGTGCCAACAATTATAAATATGTATTAGCCATGTGCTTAAGAATCCATCACAGACTCATAAGTATTTGATGCGAAACGGTAAAATATTTCTGTTAGGGATAGGAACTCCTAACTGAAGTCCGAAGAAAAAAGCGGGTAGAGAACAATTTCTAAGGGTGAGTGAAGGGTTGAGTCGGAAGCCGAGCGTATTAGAACTTCCTTGTAATTCATGGTCAGCAAGAGTAGACGTTCTCGTTAAAAAGTTAGTGGCTGGTCACGTTTCGGCGAAGGAAGTCGGTGGACGTAGGGGTGTGGTAATTGCTGGTCGTTTGGTTGTCTCCTGCCCAGGTTAAAAGGAGTTCGGTGCGTTTAACGGTCAATTGAGCTTCCCTCTTGCTTACGGTATCTTTTTCTTCCTTTCCGTTGTGATTCAAAGCCCGGCTCGATAAGCGGACGAGCTGGATGACGAGAAGGGTATGCTACGTATTACGGTTCATTAACGCGAAACACTACTCTTGTACGACCGTATCCTCACGGCGTTTAATCAGCAATGCTCAAAATGGGGGAGACTAACGACTAGCTTCTCATCTTAATCGCGGGACCTCTATTTTATTTTCAATCGCGATTCGTTCACACATCGACTACTACGTCGACGCCTTTCGGATGGAATTCATTTTTTCTTCGAATCGTCGGACTCGTTCCATTTGATCCACTGGGATCGAAAACGTGCAGGGAACGGTTACGAGCCCTTCGCGGAAATCGCCTCGCTGCGCTTGTAATGAATCTCCCGCGAATACCCTTGATTGTGCCATGTACCAGCGACACCCTCGAACTCGTTTTACCGTTCCCGGACGGAACGCGCGCGGCTACCGATTGTTCTTTTCTTCTTCGAGGCAACCGCGCGCGTGTCTTTCCACGCGGCTTGCTTTCGGCCTAAACTGCATATGCACCGCACCCTTTCGCCGCTCACTCGGATTCGTTTAAATGAGCATCGCGTCGGTGTAATTTACCGTGAAACGACAACACGATCTCAAGCAGGTCTGTTCGCATGTACACGTGTAAGCACTGCCACGTCCTTCGTAAGTTCAATTCTCCGGGTCCTCTAACTCTTGAAACCCATTGCGTTTGAAGACAGAGTCCTTGTACCAGAGTCTTGACGATGACATTTCAGATTCGGAGTTCGCGTTCCCTTAATTTAGAAGTTGTTCTAGCAAATAATGCACAAACCACACTATCACTATTGGTATTGACTTCGTACGCCGCATAGTGATCCGGACCGAAAAATTTAGTGACATTCAGCTAAAAAGTCAACTTTTTAATATCGACTTCTAACAAAATGGTTTTGAACAGAACCGATATATAACAGTTTGAAACAGTTGCTTCCGGAACTTTTTCAATCCCTGGCCCCAGCAGGTCTCTGGAGGCAACCGTAATCTCGAGTATGCATAGCAAAAGCACTTAAAAGCAAGCTTGAACCGAAACTACAGGTTGATCTACCTGTTGTTTAGGTTCATCTGACCCACCCGACCGCACTGGTTTTACTGTCTTCGAAAGCATTAGCGACGAGTCAAGGTTGTACGGTACTGCTTAAGTAGAGATAACTTGCTATTTTCGCTTGCATCGTCATTGCTCTTCCGCTTATCGTTATCATTCCCCTGTCTTTCACGATTTCTTCACATCTTGTAAATATAATTGTACGTATGTGTACTAAAAATTGACGATCAAAACGCCTCCGTGGCGCAAACGGCTAGCGCGTTCGGCTGTTAACCGAAAGGTTGGTGGTTCGAGCCCACCCGGGGGCGAATTTCTTTTGTTCGATGTCCTTCTGTTCAAAAGGTTGACACTGTGTCTCTTGAGCCAGTAGGCCACTTGTTAAACAGCGTGAAACGTGAATATCCTCGCAGGACACACTCGACATCTGCGACAAGATCGTTCAAAAGAACTACTCAGAGACCAGTATTCAGAGGTGTTTGCTCATTCTTAAGATTATCTTAAGAATTTGCTATTCCTGTCTATCCCATATTTCCAATCCTTGGCCGATATTCAGAGTCGTTGCTTTTTCTTAAGATCGTCTTAAGAATTTGCTATCCCTGTCTATCCCATGTTTCCAGTCCTTGTGTTGTACAGGGAACACGGACTTCAGTAAATGCTTAAGACGATCTTAAGAAGAAGCAACGACTCTGAATACCGGCTCTTGTCTTATACAGGGAACAGGCACTTAAGCAAATGCTTAAGACGATCTTAAGAATAAGCAACGACTCTGATTACCGGCCAGAGATTCCTTTTACTTTTCGCACTTCCACTTCTGTACTCTCGTTTCTATAAAAAATGAAACGAGTTTTAGATCATAAGACGGAAGGAGGGTCTAGACTCGAATTCTGGTATCATTCACGTCAAAACTGCAAAAGTTAATCGCCCAACGTGGGGCTCGAACCCACGACCCTGAGATTAAGAGTCTCATGCTCTACCGACTGAGCTAGTCAGGCAGATGACAGAGGCATCTTCGCTCGTTTTGCGCCTCGGACGGAGGATTGGATAAAAATTAGGTTAAGTAAGTAAAATCGTGGAGGTCCATTTGGTCTAAGAAGAGGTGACGACCTTCAGGTTCGTATCATACAGTCTTCAGACAGACGAGAGAAGAAGATTCAGCACGAAAAACCCATGGGAATCGGCGTAGAAAGAAGGAATTTTTCGACATTTAGCCGAAAATCGACTCGATTTCGGCTATTTCTCGCTATAAAGTGAAATAATTCCCAAACTATCGCCTGGATCAAAATTGTACGTATCACACAGTCCTCAGACAGACGAGAAAAGATTTATTTAGCGAATAGGAAAACAGCAATGGACCCTATTGAGCCCATGAGTCGTAAACAGGAGACCCTTGACGAGTAAGCTAAAGGAAAAAGATATGAAAGGTACTTTTATGAAGACCCTTAAACCTGCAACATGGGCAGCTCACTAGTTTAGAATAGAGCTTATCTGCATAAATCCTCATTTATAGCTTAGGGCAACGATTCCACCTGTTAACGAATCTACCTGGAAATGATCCTACGCGATGATAAATAAGTAGGTGAGGGGTACTGATGTAAATGTATTGAATTTGTTATCTTTTGATTCATACCGATAGCTCAATCCGTTCCGGAGATATAGGTGTCCAAAGTCTAAGTGTAGCGTCTGATACTACTGACCTAGTTACGCGAATCGGCTGGCTGTCTACCGGTGAGTCGGTCAGCGTGCGAGAAGTACTATAGCGGCGGCAAAAGAATTATAGCTATTTTTACACGATATCTCCGGAGCCGGAAGTCGAATCCAAATGAATGAAACGTCATTTTAAGGAGGAAGCTTCTCCCCTTCGGACGCGCCAACCATAACAATTTGCTATCAGTATTCTACAGAGATCAATGGTAGATACACTTGCCTCTCTTATAGACTTCTCGGGCTGTACAACTACGGCATACAGCGGGTCTTTGAATTATTTAAAATTTCCATAAACATCCGCGGTCTAATTATTGTAATTTTCTTCTGTCACGAGGACGAAATCACAGATTCGTAACGATGATAGATTAATATATATCTCGGTTAAACGAAAAACGTAGCCATCGACGTCCGCATCTGGACGTGTCTCGATTCGTCGTCACCGAGGAACCATACGCCGTTCCAAAAAAGCAGTGACGAAAAAATATCGTGATTTCATGCTAAGGCTACATCCGCTTCAAGCAACACTATTGTTATAATACTCTTACATTATGATTGGTAAGCAGCTAAAGTGATCGAGCTGAACCTTAATAATTTCTCAGACGATGTACCGTGGAGAATTTTAAAAGCACTATCCCCGTTTTACGAGGCTTTTTAGCCCATCCCAGGATAAGCTACTTAAGCTGGCTATATTTTCCTGCGCGTTTTTTTCAACACCATCGGAAAAAGTTGCGGTGGATGGAAAATCTTCAGAAACTTGTTTAAGTATTAAAGCTACACGTGGTCGCCAGGCCTAAAGTAGGGGCGAGTACCGCGTATACCTTAAACCGTGCCGTACACTTGCGAGTCGTATTGTCGAGGGCCGATCCTATTGTAACGCGCAACAGTTTAGGTTTAAAACGCCTACAAAACGTCGACATCTAGCAAAGATACATGGTACGCAGGTAAAATCCGTGCCATAAATCATACGGAAGAACCTTTGCCAGCTAATTCTCTTACATTTTCCTCAAAAACACGTGTCCAATAATGAAAAGTACGTGCAACACAACTACGTGTAGTATTCCTACAGAGGATCCAACACAAACATTTTTACGAAGGATTTGACGCTTAAATATATTTACACCGTACGAGTTCGAGAAAAAAAAAGGATAAAAACAAAGAGATCCGACGAGGATGGGATTCGAACCCACGCGTGCAGAGCACATTGGATTAGCAGTCCAACGCCTTAACCACTCGGCCACCTCGTCCGCTGCTAAATTTTCTTTTTAATGCACGGAACATGTCGCGTTGCAAATTTTTGTATTAACAATCCATATTTTACATTAATATCAGTGTACCATACCTGATCGACATACAAGAATAGTTGCTGTGTTCAGGCAACGGGAATTTGTAGTCTTCAACAATGTCTATTGCAAAATTAATGTCACTTATCTTCAAACACTTTAATATGAAGTGAAACGTCAAGATTGGTTTACAAAAGTAGGACAGTTAGAATGATTCTGGCGTGAAGTTTGCGTAAAATCATATCTACTATGATTTCAACGAAGAGTAACAGCTACGACGTCTCATTTAGGTTTGGATATTTGAGGATGTTGAATGAAAAGAGAAAACGTTGTACAGTGAAACATATATTTCTCAACCATCTGTTTGTAATATCCAAGGAGACAAAAACATTTTCTGGCCAGTTGCCATGGTTGCCCACGACCTCTCGACGCTCTGAAAATCGTCGGATCGCTCGTTCCATTATTAACTTCAGACACATCGTGAAATGGTCAAAAGAATTAGACACAGAGATGATCGATTGATCGCGTGAAACCATTAACGATCGTCCATTATTAGAAAACAACGGGAGGGCACTTTCTCCGTGAGACAAGTGGTCTCCTCGAGAGTGCCAAGATTGGCCCTCAATAGAACGTCCGCGATTATTTTTTCAGCTATGATACTCTGGCGTAACATCGATTTCCTCAATTTGCCAGCCACGTAACGACCGAACGTCTCGAAATCGTCGTCGGTTACGCAGCTGGCGAAGTGACGCGGCGATAACTCGTGGCTCTGTTCTGTCGTCTGATGATCTTGAAACGTACTTTCACGATGATTGTAATTTCTGCCGAGCGAGTCGGGCGATCCCCTTTCCGCGTACGAACCCTCGGTTTCCAAGATGATCGGCTGGAAAGGCGGGACGACTTCCAGTGATGGCACGGGCGACGGTGGCTCCATCTTGTTTACGTCGGTTTGTACGGGCTGAAAGAATGGGACATATCTACAGATACCTCAAACGATTTTGGGCCGGTTGTGGCGCCACGTGCAAGTGAAGTTGGTCTAAAATCGTTTGAGGTATCTGTTGCCCACGTTGGCAGATCGAATTAAGTACCTTTCGAATCTAAGGTCGGTATTCAGAGTCGTTGCTTATTCTTAAGATAAGCATTTGCTTAAGTCCCTGTACAAGACAAGGACTGGAAATATGGGATAGACAGGGATAGCAAATTCTTAAGACGATCTTAAGAATAAGCAACGACTCTGAATACTGAATTACACCGGCCTTAAGAAGTGAAAATGGAGAGGGTTTAGGAGAATCAAGCCAAGTATTCTGGCCAATTAGATAATAATTCAAAGATTCGAGGAGCAAATTCGAAGATCTGAACTGAGAACGAATGCGTGTCTCGACTTCCTCTTCGATCCCTACGTAATTCCTTGCGTTCTAACGCTCGTTGAAAATTATCGGATCGATAAAGGCTCGCAAGGAGGAATAGAGATAGCTGAAACGATGACTACCTGCTCTGGAGGGAGCATACGAATCTGATGGAAGGAGAAAGAAAACAGAAATCACGAGCTCGTCGAGTCGCGTCGAAGAGAGATATTGCTCTCGAAATGTATCCAGCTCTTCGACTCTGCAACGCATTCGATGCGGCGCGACGCGAAAGAATCTTTTGTCGTTCCACCGGCGAACCAACGCCAACTCTCATTTCTCGAAAATCTAAACAGAAAGCTTGCAAAATCGTTTGCGGGTACGTAGAAAGAGAATCGGGATCCCGAAGAATGGATTCTGTGGGACAGGGATTGAGCGAACAAAGAGAAAGAGAGAGAAAGATGTTCGCTATTCGCGCAGTCTCGGTACGATTCGAGAAAAATTGCACGAGGTCGTACCAAAATCTCATCCTGCGAAAGTTCAGCCGGGTGTGCGGCGGTGTTGTTAGCGTCGCCTCCTCCGTCATCCACCGGACATGTCTCGTTCTGTTCCGCGACGAACTTCAATAGGTCGTAGTACCATAAAGAAGATTTGTACCGATGTCGGGGATCCTGTACCGTCCATTCCGAGCTGCGCACTTTTTTGTATTCCCTCCTAAACGCAGTCCTCAGTGTGTTGATCTTACGTATGACGGTCTCTCTGTCCGCTAACGGGTTTACCTCCCTCAGTTTATGAACGAGGGTGTCGTAACAGCGGTTCCGAAGTATCCTGTCCTTGTAGCCTCTATACCTGACCTGCCATAAGCAAGGGAAGCTCCGATAGAGATGAATGAATTCCGTGAGGAACTCGTGCGAGTATCCGACCAAATCCGACATGTCGCCTCTTCTCGCGATTCAACCGACTCAATTTGTTCTTCTGCTCCGTCGTTAGATCGTTTTACTTTGAACGACAGGATGTTCAACAGTAGATCATTGAAAAAGTCAAGGAATACGCGTAATCATGAGGAATAAATATAAGAGCGACGGAACGTGGATGACCACGCGTTGCTACCGACTGAGGCTCGGTGAGACTTGAAACCGCGTGTAGGTATGCCTACGCGTCTTCTCAAACACTCCGCTGAATCAGCTCTTCTCCTTCCAACTGACCGGAGGTTTGCACGTGCTTGTACAAGCGCCACTCCCGTTTACGCTGCCACGATCACTCCTCATCTCGCATCCGCAGGAAGATCTTTCTTACCCTCGTTCGTCAACCTTGAAACCGTGCGGGACGAACTCATTACTAAAATTCTCCTCACGATCGATGGCCGTTCAATGAGCAATTCGATTGAAACACGCGAAAGATGACTGTGACCAGTCGTCCATTACCTCTCGCATGCGACAAACCAGCCGGGTTCGCACGGTTCTCGTTACTCGAACCGTCTCGTCGATCCGGTCGATCCGTTTGACGAAGTTCGTCGAGGTTTGCGCAAACGCGCGACCAGGCGACCCGAAGCCCGGAGACCGGAGCCGGCGGAGCCTGTCCGTGTTCGTTCAATGAAAGCGGTTTCCTACTGGTGCTGCCAACGTGACCGCGCAAACACGTTTTACAAGATAGATAGTTGCTCGAGTGCGACGGTTTATGCACCGCCACGCCTGGACGTTCGGCTCGCAGTGCTTTGGACGCGTTAATTGTCAACAGAAGCACAGACTCGCTCGGGTATTCGAGGTCGAGGCACACCGCCACTCTCCGCTTTCATTATTGCTCGGAAATTGCTTTAGCGAAGTAATCGATCGTCGTCGAATTTCTTTATCAAAAACGGAAAGCGAGATGGTTCACATAATTGGACATTACAAACCAGCAGGACTCTTCTCTGATAAACACAAAAAAAGAGGAATGGATACCTCGGTTTCTTTTGGGCCGATTGTACTCGAGAGTTCGTAAAATACCTACGGGACGTTGGAATTGCAACATTTGTAAAGTAAACGCAACCGGGAGCCGGTTTCGTCAGATTGGAAGACGAGAGAACTGGTGCTATGCGCAAACCTTCGCGTCTTATAAGGTCTTAACAGCCAATTCGGTTGCCAAGCCGCGGTAATAAACCGAATTAATCATGAATTAATCTGTCGCGATTTTTCTCCCTTGGTATTCAACATTAAAAAAGAGTCACTGGATATTCAGGAGACGGTCGCTCGTATGCATAAATTGTACGAGATATCGAATCTGTAATTCGTACATCGACTAAAAGGGAATCACTATTATTATTATTATTAGTATTATTATGTAGGAGATGGGTAATAAATATTCGAATTCTACTCTTTACAAGCCGAGTTTATTACACGTCGTTCGCACACGCGGTTCTAAATTCTAACTGTTCTCGCTTTCTTGTTCTGAACTCACTGCATACATTGTTTCATTTTTGGGCAGATACAGCGTTGCCTGTTTGAACACGCTCTTACAATTATCTGTTAATTTCAACCTTTCCGCCGAGAAATGGACTTGATATAATGGACATAAGATAAAATAAACAGAGGAAGAAAAGAAAAACATACTAAATAAGTATAATAAAAGAGACGAAAGGAATTAAAATTGTCACAAAGTTCGTTTTACCAAATACACGAAACACGAGGCATACTATTTCCCCTTATCTATCCCGCGACTCGTGCACGCTACTTATTCGGGTAGTAAAGAGAAATACGAGCGCTCGGTTTGTATCCGAAGTATGCAGAGGGGAAGGTAGCGACGTTCAAACTCGCGAAAGATGCACTTTCGCTCGTAGCTAGTGCAGGAGAACGAAAGTTGGCGTCTACGTAATCGGCAATGGAGCGTTGCGGCCCCGAGAAAGGATTTTTGCAACGTAGGCGCCGCGGCGCCAATACCAACGCACACGCGCTCGACTCGCTTCTCCTTGCTCCTAACTTGCAATTACATCACGCCTTGAAGCGCGAATAACCGTGGACGTTTAATATTTCTGTTACACTTCAAAATTAATGATTTGTACTTATATTTACAATTCATATTCTTACAAATTTCTAACATTTATTTGACGTCACGTTTTCTATGAAAACCTAAAAAAACCTGTAAAACCTGCAACCTAGAGGTCACAAATTTTGCATAATTTTCTACACAGAATTTCTATCATTTAAAGAAAGAATTTATCGTTTCGTAAGTATACGCATGTGATCGTCGCATCATCGTGGACCGCGAGTATTTGCGTGAATCTATTGGGCGAAACGTGTCGAACGGCAACGTGTCATAAGGTCGGCCAAGTTAATTACGGTTCGCGCTGATAAAAGCATGTCCTTGTTAAGACCGGTATTCATTTGTTCCACTCCTCGCTATAATAAATTATAGCACTATGTAAAAATCTACTTTTTCCAACACTGTACCATCGCGTATCACTGGATTGCGAGCGAAAATCATGCTTGAGAATCGTCGAATGAATTCGCATCAATCCGAAACGTACTATCGCTATCNACGTCCATTATCGCATACAATAGAAAGAATACAGTAAAAATACAGTAGAAATAATGAACATAAAATAAAAAGAGAAAGAAAAGAAAAGGAAAAACATGAAACATGAAATTCTAAATAAGTATAACAAAAGAGTCGAAATGAATAAAAAATGGATTAAGACTACGACTAACAAATATAATACAATAAGTGTCGATCTTCCTTCGATCGTTTGATACCATTATGGATTATGATACCACTTACCGTTGGTCGCCGACGGGTTTACCGATTTCCCAATTTCTCCGGAGACGTAATTTTTCCTGGCCATCGGACCAGCGAGCAAATCCCTTTAACCGGAACACGTGCGAAACTCGACACAATTCCCGGTACCGTCACTTCCGATCGGAAACTTTTCGATACTCCGCATCAACGTCCATTTCGTTTGTCGATCTCGCAAAGAATCGTGTGAACGAATAGAAATCGCGTGGCATGCACCGGTTCGAACGCTAGCTCAAGTCTCACTGGAGAGGTTGAGTGCGTCGTCGTCGGTTCGTCGTTCGTTTCACTGGCAGTGCCTGGTTTCCATTCGCTCGCTCTCGCCTGTTGGTGCGTGTCGCACCGACCGGACCAAGTTCAGCTTCGCCATCGGTAACGCAATCGGTTCGCGATTAGTGGATCCTTATTTATTTACGTGAGAAAGATAGCTTGATATCATATAAAGTAGAACAAACAAACTGCAGGTAGACTCGATAAACATCCGATTGAAAAACTAGTTATCGTTACAGTTTTTTATGCAACTTCTGTCATTCGAAGAAGTCATCTATCAATCTTTTTGATCATAAATATATCATAATATCGACGATAAACACATCTATACAGGGTGAGACACTTAAAACAGGCCACCTGAATAACTTGGCTCCTATTGGTGACAGGAAAAAATGTAAAATCGAACCAATATCGAGTATTGAGGGGCTGATCATTTGTTACTAGTTTTTTGATAGGTGGAGGCGTCAAGGAGATATGAAGGTCATATTAAATTTTCTTAGAAATCCATCGTACCTGCGGTCTGGTCGTTGTATCGTATTCATTGTCGTTCAGTTTAGTAGGTTCGAATCGTAGAAGAGAAAGAAACCCCATTGTTAGTCAGGTTTCACTGTGAGACCAGTTTCTCGGTACTCGCTGTGCCGCGACCGCTTTTTCCTGCGCCCACTTTTTAACGGAAAACTAATGAAAATTAAGCAGCCTCGACGTTCTCAAGGGTACCGAACAATCAAAGCGGTCTCAGATCATTAATTCTTCTTCGACGTTTCTTCTTAGTCTCACGTGCGTTGTTGATTCGACATCACCCGGTACGTCATGGAAGGCTCTGATTGTAGAATGCGAACCCGCGACGAGGAAAGAGAAGCACCAGTCTCGTCGCGGGGATAGAGAAAAGGGGTGGCGATTGCATTTTCCTTTGTGATCAAAGAAAATCTCAACCGCTATGGCTCCGACAGTCGACTCGTTCGCCACGCAGTTCATCGCTTCGATATAAACGTGTAAACACGGTTTTCATCCGCGTTTTTTAACATGATAATATAAACAATCGCTTGTATCATATTTGAGCCTTGTAACACCGTCGTCCGACGTTTATAAGTCTCATGGTGTATCGATAAATATGTTAAGGTTTATCTACACTAACGTAACGTCACCGTCACGTCTTCGTAGGACGTACGTTCGGTAGCGGAACCAGTGCTGTAGTCTTCTTTAGGACAGTATATATGGAAAAGCGAAAGAATCCTCGAAACAGGTAGTGAACTCTAAACAACAGGCAGTCTCACATCACATCTCATCTCACGCCTGCCGATTCGGTGTCAAACGTGGGCCCCTGAACTCCCTGCTTTTACACGCTTTTTCCTATATCCTGTCCTAAAGACTACAGCTCTAATTCTACTGCCGAACGTATGTTCTACGACCTACGGAGACCCTACGTTACGTCGACGTGACGTTAGTGTAGATAGACATTTAGTCGTAGTTAAATGAATTGCGATTTACTATTAATGATGTACCACATGACGTTCTACGATTTATGTGCAATGATGCAACGATTGCCGTGTTTATAACGACACGCACCGGTGATAGAAATGGATACAAGCGTTTAGATCGCGTTCGAAAGTAATTAGACTCGAAGACGGTTAGGGAGAGTAACGCTGAGATAGCTAGGTAGACGACGGGACGGGAAAAGCACGGTGTTCCATGGCTTGTCAGCGGAGAAGGAAAGGAAAAGAAGATACCGCGGAAAGTGAGGGGGGGATGGGAGACCGGGGGAGAGCGAGAGAGGGAAGAAAACGGAAGACAAAGAGAACGATGCTAATCCTCTTTGTGCGGAAAAACCGGGTGGTCCGCCGAGCAGACTACGCGGCAGACTTTCGAATAAGCTATTCAACCGGTGCAATATACCGTGCAAATATAGCGCATCCCGTCTAGACGATGCGGCTTTTCTATCCGAACGAAAAGTTACCTCGTTATTTCGCGAATCCCCATGGAAAACGTAACGAAAAGCCGGTGCGTAGACGAGAGAAGGTGTATTGAGAACATCAGAGGGCAAACGATAGGGCAAACGATAGGGCAAACGATCTCCCGATTTTCACTTATCAACGCATCGGTGATGCAACTGTTGCGTCGTTTACAACTACTACGATGAACACAGCCGGAAGTCTCTCAATGTTGGTGTAACGATTATTTCGTCCGAGCTTGAGACTCGATTTCCACGATAAGGAAAGAAAATAGATACGCTTATGTTAGACGTAGATGCGCTTACTCTCGCTTTATTTCCTGTTTCTGCCAACAGGCTTGGGTTACACTGGGATTTTTATTAGAACAGCTAGGCCAATGTGATTCAACCCAATTTCTATCAGGATTTAAATGTACACCTACAACTAGAACTACGTCGTGTTAAATAACGACCGAATTTCTTGTCGATAATAACGAAGCAAAGCTTTGTTCCTACCGCGGCTTAGAGCTCAATATTCATGCTTTTTCCCTGTCCGATAAATTCTTTTCAAGATCGTAACGTTTAACCGCTACGAAGCGAGCCTACCTATAGTCTCCGAGAAGCTATGCAACTAATAACCTGGTTTAATTAAATCCGCATTGGAAACACTGGCCGTTCAATAACCGCAGCCACAGGCACGACTAAACGGCGAACAGTTTCCGAGGAACTGGTGCAAACGATTCTATCTTCGCGTGCAGGACAACGCGCGACGTACGATTCTATAGGCCCATTCGATTCCCATGTTAGGACATCGGTTGAATATGCATCGCGACAGATACACGCCGTGTATCGGAATAGATTCTTCCATTGTGTTCTCGTACTCGATATTAAAATGGTGTGTGTGTGTGGAATGCGCGACGGTTTGTTCGATCGAACCGCATCAGGAGTTACAGCTACTCACGTAATCGAGCAAATGCTGGCTTGTTTCATATTTCTTTTTATTAAGCTGGCAAATAAGTGATCATCAGATTTTAAGCAAAAAGTCTATCAACAAAATCCGCAATCATTTAGTTGCCAACCCAAGATAATATCTACTAGTTATACTTATGGTATCGAATCGTAACATGATTTCAGTTGGAATCCAATGAGATTGGATTTAAGCTTTACGGAGGGTTTAAGGATGTATTGGCTATACAGTCAATCCCAAAAGTTTATGCACTTTAGAAACGCATTTTTTAAAAAGAAATCAGACGTCGGAAGAACATTGCTAATAATAAACAACAAAAAAAAATTTTCGATTTTTCCGAGATTTTTCCAAGGGGTACCCCTTCAATTTCTTCCAAATTTTCGTTTTTGACCAATAACTTCCAAACCGTTGGATTTACGGAAAAATTGTATAAGACCTTTCTTGTAGAGGACGATGAGATCTACAATTCCTGTATAAAAGTTTCTTGCTAGCTTTGATAGTTTGCAAGTAATTTGTAAAAAACTGTTTTTTCGTTTTTCGTCAATAACTCGTAAAGTATTAATGCTAACGAAAACTTTTTGTACAGAAATTGTAGATCTCGTCGTCCTCTACAAGAAAGGTCCTATGCAATTTTCCCGTATCTCCAAGGGTTTAGGAGTTATTGAGGAAAAATGAAATTTTTTGCCAAAAGTTCGCCGTTTCGACGCTGGGATGGTCGGATTTTGTCAACATCAATAAAATGCCATATAATCATATGTAACTCATTAAATATCGAAATTAGAAGGAAAACAACTTCTGATTTCTTTTTAATTATAGGAAATGCGTTTTTCTAAGGTACATAAACTTTTGGGATTGACTGTATAGCCAATACATCCTTAAAGACCTGTAATACGTGAGGACCTTGTGAATGAAGGATACTACTAGGTGATTAACTAGGAAACTGAAATGGGTTTTCACTAAACTGATCCCTCGATGAAAAGCGTTAGCGATGCGAACGCAGCAGTCGCGAGACAGCGTAAGTACGCGGAGACAATAGGGAGGAAAGTTGCGTCAGAGAATAGAGAAGAGATGTTGGTACTGAAAGCTCTGTGCACGATACGTTTCATCGTGACGTGCTCTCGCGAAATGAGAAGATTAGCTTATAATTAGCTATTTCGTTCGGTGTCGTTGTAAAATAGAATCTTTTAACGAAAGGAGGATTTTGTAAAATTTCATTTTCTTCCGTTTCGTAACTATCGGAGGCTACGTATCGATCGCGGAAACGACCGGCGATACAATATTCGAATTCGTTATTCCATAACTGCGAGTACCTCGTTATCGAGCCTTTCATGAAATTCTCGTTTCGTATCTTCGTTAAGATTTCCTTCGCTTCTTTTATGCGTATCAAGTATAGAAAGTTAAAACCACGAGTGCCCGAGTGGAGTAGTCCAACTTGTTCTCAAACAGGTCGCACGTAATGCACGATTCACCTTAATGATCAATTCGTCCTGAACGATGATAAGAGAGAATCTAAAGGAAATCTAGGTCAGTGCTCGTGAAAGTAGTACGTTTACAAGAGGAAAACAGATATTGAAAAAATACCATCGTTTATTTCCTATGAATAAAATTACAATTCTTAAATCTTAAGAGTCAAATGAAATTAACCGAAATAGGTATCATCGTTGGAACCCTCCGTCGCGCAATTCTGAAGTAACGACCCGGGGTGGTTGACGGTTTGTACTCCACTGCTACTACCGTTTCCGTTGCCATCGTCGGCGTCACCGTTGGCATCGATGCCACCCCCGACGGTTTCGCCGAGGCCGACGTCGCCGCCCACGAGTCCCGTAGCACCCACGTTCCCCGTTCTCGGTGGCTTCACGTCTTCGTACGTTCGATTCTGTTGATTCTGCGAGTTGATCTCGTTATAAACGAGCTCTTGTATTTTCAACCTGACGAACATTTGCCTGTCGAGCGGTAAACTCTTCATAGGATTTCGAACGCTCATGAGGAAATGATAAGTGTCGTCCTCCTCTTCTTGCGACAACCTTTTGTGCAGCGACTCGAATCTCTTCCTGTCGACCTCGGAATAACTGTTCTCCATCGCGTCCATCAGACTCCTCTTCCTACCGATTTTACTCATTTTCGGCGGTGGCATAACTTGGTGCAAACCGTCGTCGTTCGACAAGAGGGAATGGCACGAGTCGCCGTCTAGATCGTCGAACTGGGTGGTCTCCTCGTGGCCTTCCAATATGTCGATCTGGGGTTCGATCTGAGTACCGTCCGGCGACGATCGCAGGGCCGAGCAATTCTGGGAAAGGGTACAGCCGATCACCCTCGAGTTCATCTGATCCCGAAGGAAGAACAGGCTCTTGAACCAAACCCATTTCGAATCGTGCTCGCTGCCACCGTCGCACTTCCCTCGATAAGTTTTCTTTAATTCGTTGCGGAAATTGTCTCGCAAGTGTTTCCATTTGGACTTCGCGACGTCCGCTGCAAACGAATACATTGTCTGTTAAAAATTTGTACAAACTTTATATATTCAATCCGATCAAATCAACTTTTCTCACAACGCCGAACGGTATCAACAAAGTTGCACAATGTAACATCGTAGATATCATTTAAGGATGTATTGGCTATACAGTCAGTCCCAACAGTTTATGTACCTTAGAAAAACGCATTTCGAATCGACACTCACTATGCTCTGATAGTTGAAAAAATATTGTAGAAGTAGGATAGGACTCCTCTTATCGATGAGTTTGTAATTT